>NW_026705191.1:0-300000 GCF_029867415.1 Vicia villosa
GTAACTAATTCCTCCCTTAGTTCCAATAAGGGGTATGTTGGGAAAACTTCCGCAACTGAAGATGATCTTGGTTTCGTCGTTGTCAGGACTACACCACTCAATGTCCGTATGAGTGAGAGACATGATTTTCTGTGACCAGTAAAGGCCATCCCTCATGTTCCAGAAAGCGCTAGACTTTGGCAGGTGTGAAACGAACCATTCGTATAACAGCGGTACGCAGCATGTGATTAATCCTCCTCGCTGCAGGTTTCTTGAATGCACAGAGTGATAAGCATCCGCAAGCAAGGTTGGAACCGGATTTCCAATTAAGAAGATCTTAATTGCGTTGATGTCGACGAAATCGTTAATGTTAGGGAACAAAAACAATCCGTAGATAAGCAAAGCCAAGATTTCCTCAAAAGCGCTCATATCTTGGATGCTGACGAAGTATCGAGCTTGATCAAATAGGAATTTGGAGGGCAATCCTTGAATTCCTCCTCTACTCACCATATAAGTTCTGATGTCGACTACGTTCAAAGGAGTAGTTGCAGCAATGATAATGTCGTCAGGATTCTTTTCCAAACCGGAGTACGGATCTTGCGCGTACACGGGTATTCCAATCAGACGAGAGTACTCCTCTAACGTAGGCATGAGCTGATAATCTGGAAAGGTGAAGCAGTGATACATTGGATCGTAAAACTGTACCAAGGTGGGAAGGATTCCATCCACCATGTTGGTATTGAGCAAAGGCAGAAGTTTTCCATACTTCTCCTTGAAAGCCTGGGGGTTAACCACCAGTTTTCCGAGCTTCCCCAGTTCCTCGACCTGGGGAATCTTGAAGGTGTATTTCCTAGCTCTCTTTCTTCCGTAATCCATGGTATAGATCCTTAAGTCCTTTCTCCGTTTCTCTTTTTCTCTCTGAAGTTCAAAACGTTCGTTATTTAGTTTCCTTGAAAAACGACTCGAAAAAGACTCTTTTTGTTTTTAGTTGTTTATTAATGAATGATGCATGAATGCATGAATGCACACACAAGAGTTTCAAACAAACATGGCGTTGAAGGGTATAGTGGTCATGAAGTCCAAACGCAATCCCCGCCCCAATGGTAAACTAAGGTTAAGGATTTTTGTACCTGTAGAACGGGTTCTAGGGGTCTCAGAGTTTTTGCTCAACCTTAAAGATACGTTGACTGGTATCTATAAGAGAGTTTTCTCTGAGTGTAGTATCTGCGTGACAATTACTTCCGTAATCACCGCTCTACGTCCTAAAAAGGCTTTAAGTGGGGTTAATGTGTTTCTAGGTCCTCCTGGTACAAATCAGTCTCGGAATGCAGTGGCGCAGTTAATCACAACCAGCCAGGCAAATCCCAAGAGTAGACTTGGAAACCAAGATTAGAGGGCCTTCACCGGGAAGACATCCTCCATCCTATCTTATGTAGCACTCAAATCCGGGTATAGGATTTCTCACCACAAGGGGGAATCAAGCCCTTTCCCGATACAGAATAAACAAAATAAACAAATATAAATGCAGCAAACACATGAAATGACACAGAGGTTAGGCAGGACCTCTCTTGTTTGAGGGGGAATTTGGCATCCCTAATTCCTCATTGGGGCTGGACCAGCAACAGGTCAACCATTGGTTTGGATGAAAAACCAAGGTTTTTAACACTTATATCCCCAGCAGAGTCGCCATTTTTCTGTGGTGTCGTTTTCTTTTACCTCCCCGTTTCACTTGGGAGGACGGCACGCTAAACCCTTCACGCGAAATTTGGAAGGAGAATGCGCCCGTGGTGGGATGAATTTTATTTCAGTTCTTCCTACGATATCACACGAACTTTCTTATTGGTCCTACGAGTAGGAAAGGGAAAAAAAGATCTCAACTAAACCCTAGGAGTTTGCTAAGTGTGGGGATTTCACCTAGACTAGAAATTCTGGAGTCCGGGAAGTCGGTTATACATAGGGAAGTGTTTAAACACCCTACATATCTGTAGTACTCTACAGGAACCTTCTCTGTGTCATTGTGATTGTGTTTGCTGCTAATGATTGGGAAAGTTTCTCCTTTGTGTTAGGAGAGAGAATTGAATTGATTTGAAGAGACAGACAGATAGACAGACTGACTATTTTTGGTATTTTATTAGCTCGCTGAGATTCCTTGTGAACCTCATGCCTACATATCCCTAGTGGAAGTCAGAGCTTAATGTAGTTCGGGGAACTAACTAGGGAAATTAATGATTTTTTGGTGCCTTGCTTGAAGCTCAAGGTTGAAGCTTTGAATTAAATCTCTGTTTATAGTAAAGAGACATGAAATTATCCCTACAGAGAGGTATTAGTACTATTCTACCACAAACATTTTGAAAGAGTGACAGAATAACTGGATTCATTTCATTCAAGAGGGGGACCTTACTTGTGTGTGTGCAAGTATGCCAGTCAGATGCCTTTTAAATGAAAGAAAGATGCTCGTCCAAATTAGGGAAAGTGTACAAGTCTGGGGATGTGCCAGAGCATGTCTTTCAGAGTCCTAAATGGGAGACTTTGATTTGAAATTGAAATTGAAATGTTTGTTTGTTTGAATGTGGTAAAGTAGTAAAAATATCTCTCTATAGAGATAAGCTATGTCTATCTACTGTATAAAAGATTTGACTTTAGCTGGCTTGTATGAGGCCCAAGCTTGAGGCTTTTTTTGATTGATTAATTAATATTATTGACTCTGGGAGATGACTCCACTGGGGATTAATTACAGGGTATTTTTGTGTTCTGTACAAAGCCCAGAATTGAGGCTGACTCTACTTAGGGGGAAAACATTATTTTCTGCCTTGTACAAAGCCCAAGGTTGTGGCGGACTCTTAAATGAATTAAGTATGGATGACTATATGGGGAAAGATCCTAAGTGTTAGGAATCTTTGACACATGAAAGATATGGTTTATCTGCCTTGTACAAAGCCCAAGGTTGTGGCTACTGAGTGATGAAGGACTCACTGGGGAGACTCTATTATCTGCCTTGTACAATGCCCAAGGTTGAGGCTGACTCTTGACAGGGGAGTTTTATTGTTTGGGTGCCTTGTATGAAGCCCAAGGTTGTGGCTAACTGTTTTTGTTGGTTTTGACTCTACTGAAGAGGTTTTATTTATTAAAAGACTGTTTTTCTTTGGTAGCCAACCTTTTCCAGGGATTTTGACTTAGCTGGTGAATTTGTCTGTTAAAAGACTGACTTTATCATGTTTTTTTGGAGGCTGACCCTTTCCAGGGATTTTGACTCTTTGGGGAAATTGTCTCCTAAGAGAATGAAATTATTTATTAATTTTGGAGGCTAACCCTTTCCAGGGGTTTTGACATTTTAGAATGAAGGAATGTGTGGAAGCTAACCCTTTCCAGGGATTTTATTTAGACAGATGTTGGAGGCTAACCCTTTCCAGGGGTTTTGACATTTTAGAATGAAGGAATGTGTGGAAGCTAACCCTTTCCAGGGATTTTATTTAGACAGATGTTGGAGGCTAACCCTTTCCAGGGGTTTTATTGAAATGATGGATTGATTTTAAATTGACTTTGGAGGCTAACCCTTTCCAGGGGTTTTTTTGTTAATATGAATGGCAGAAAGATTATCTAGTGAGACTTCTTGTTTAAAGCCCAAGATGAAGGCTGACTCAATGCTGAGGATGATCAAACATGGATCCTAGACTCTGCTAAGAAAGATTGATGAAGATAAGGGTGACAGAGACTGTCCATGTCTCTCATTCCAAAAATGTACTCAATGCAAAATTGAGACAAACTTAGCTTGTTTAAAGTCTGGTTTAAATTGGAAGAAACTCACCAGGGTAGGCTAAAAGGTGACTAGAGACCTGTTCCTATGTTTATAAGAAACCTGATGGGTCCTTGTATACAAGCTCAAGAGGAAGCTGGAAATGCTTTTAAGAAGCCTGTGGGTCCTTGTACAAAGCCCAAGAGGAGGCTAGTCGAGGGTCCTTGTTATAGCACAAGAGAAAGCTATGTAGTTTTTGAACTTATTTTGGCTCTAAGCAAATGGGTAAGAGGTTTCACCGGGAATAATTCCTCTTTGGGTGGATGTGTCCTATTATTTTTGGATTCTAAGGTTTTTGCCAAGATGTTTCACCGGGAATAATTCATCTTGGGGGTTTGAACTACAGATCTCTAATTAGGAAAGAGCCTTCACCGGGAAGACATTCTCAATCCTAGGCCATATTCCTATAATATATATATATAGTTTAGCTGTCCTAAGGTTTATACTCAAACGCAGTTCTAAACTAAATATATGCATAGTTTATATTTGACAGTAATTTAAATAAAGACTGTAAATTGAAAGCTTGTAAAGCCTAACCTGGATGGAGTGGAGGCCATTGAAGAAGTATGTACAGAGCCTCAACAGTATTTTTGTTGTTTTGTTGATAACAGTTGAGTATATATGATAAACAGTTAATGGTTTTTGAAAACAGAAGAAGTGAGGATGGACAAAGGTCACATAGGTATCTGAAGAGTTTCACCGGGAATAATGCCCTTCAAATACCAGAAGAATGTTTTGAAAACAGAAAGAAGATTTTGAAAATACAGTTTTGAAAACAAGCTAAGAAGAGAAGGTTTTTGGGACTTACACTCTATTAGAGGCCCAGTACTTTACAGTACTGGTTATAACAGAAATTTGAAAATGATTTGGAATGATATGAGGTTTTGTTGTTTAAAAACCTTAATCATTTGATTTAATCAGAGATTGAAAACAGTTTTGAGAATTGACAAAAGTCAACTTAATTAAAGTAAAAATAAAGATTTTTACTTAATTAAGACCTAAACAATTAGGGTTTTATCATAAAATTATTCACACAAATAATTAGGTTAAAACAAAATGGAAACATATATTTAAAGTATTTAATAAAACACTTAAAACATACTATTTTATACCTAATAAAAATACATGAATTAAATAATATTTTTATGATTTTTTGATTATACATAAAATAGGTATATTAAATAACAAGTGTGTAAAAAAAATGAAGTGAAAATGATTTAATTTGATAGGTTAAATAATTGTGTGAAGTTGTGAAGAAATTTAGTGTGAAAAGTGATAAAAAAAATATGATTTTGTCACCTAGAGGGGTTGAACTCACGCCCTTTAGGTCACATACCCAAAACCAAACCACTGGGCCAGCGCGCGCTCAGTGTTAGTAACTTGCATTCAATTCATTATATTTTCAAACAAGTAGTAAAACCATGAAAAAATAAAAGGAACAAAAAGTCTGGGGCGAGGGGGATTCGAACCCCAGACTTGTGGCATGAGGAGACTAAGAGCGCATGTGTGGCCACTAGGGCAAGTTGTTCAGTCGTTAATAATACGCATACCATTCAAAATAAAATAAACTCTCCCCTGAGAATTCAAATTTGCGCGCCACCACCATCTTCGTCTTCAACCTCAAGCTCCATGATTTTGAATTTCTGAACTCACTCGTTTCTCAATCATTTGCAATGATGTAAACATGAAACTTGCTCTAAATTCACTCACGATTCTAAATATGTAACTAACATGAACTATCATTAACTACATCTAACTAATTTACCAGAAATCGTGAAGAACCCTAAAATTTCAAAATTAAATTAAATGACTATACTGAAAGATAAATGGATGATGATAGAGGGTTTTCAATCCTCTGATGATGCTGAACAAGATAGAATCGAGCTATTTCACAAAGAGTACTTAAATTAAAGAGAGGGAGTTCAGAAACTTACCTCTGAAACTGAAGGTCGTGAGGATGATTGAGAGCAACTGAGCTTGAATGAATGATCTCAATAGCTTCCCTGAGACTCAATGATGCTAACTGGATGCTTATTGTAGCCTGAATCCTTCTGAATTGTTCTATGGACCTCCCTCGATTTCAGCTTCAAGTGAACATGGAGGTTGTTGAATTTGGAGTTACAGATGAGCTGCAGCCATCTGGTTAGCTTCACTATGACCTGAGGAGTGTGTCTGGATGATTGGCTTGGCTTGAAACCTCCTGAATCACTCCATGGACCTCCAACTGCAAATGCTCCAAAGTGAGAGCAACAATGGTGTTCCTCCACTTACAGAAGTGATCCAGGTGCTTGGATCACCTCAAATGACCTCCCTTGAGATGTTAGAATGCTCACTTCCCAAAGATAAGCTCTGGTTTGAAGAAATCGATTCTTCTTGCCAAAGAACTTTGAAAAACAATGAACAAGAGAAGAGAAAGAGAAAGCAAGTAATATGGTTGCTTTGGTGTGTTTTCTGAATGAGAAAGAGGCCCCTATTTATAGGCAATTGATTCAGAGCAATTGAGTATGGTAAGCTTGCTTAGTGTAGTGAGTTTGGTTTCTTAGCCATGAAGAAATTCAAAGAATATCCCAAGTGCAATGATGAGCTCTTTGATACCACTCCCTAGCCATCGGTTTTGCTTGATCTTAGGGGACCAAATTGCTGCAGAAATGAGCTCCAATTGGTTGGGAGAAGATTCCTTTGATGAATCACCAATTTGTCATAAATTCAAAAATGCAATCATTACATAATCACATGCCTTTGTTTTTTGGAATCTTCTCTAATCCTTATGCAATGATGAAAATGGATGTATGGCATGGTTTCAGATGTGTTATGGGTCGTGTAGCATCCATAAGAGAGGTTATTTGCACAAAATTTGCAAAGTCCAATTTGCACATGACCTATAATTTTACTTCATGAGGCCAACTTTGAACAAGCATAACTCTTAGCTCAAATTGAATTTGGAGAAGGTTGAACACAATTTGGAAAGCCCTAAACATCTACTTCAATTCATTAGTTTATGTCTTCTTCAGAATCATTTGGGAAATTTGTGAAAAATGAGCCCAAAGTTGGATGAAAACTAGGTTAAAACACTTAGAAAAATTTCTAAGTGTTTATGACCTAAACTTCAAAATTTCCAAAACATCATAAATGGTTGATCTTTTGAAAAAAGTTCCTTTGTAAGATGTTGTTTTATTTTGCAAGATCTACAACTTTCATGTTGGAAGTTTTTTGAGTTGTGTAGGTGAAATTTTGAGTTCTCACCATGCCTTCCAAAACCCTAATTCCCGACTTTTCGCTCCTTGATGAATTTCTTTGAATTTCTTTGGCCAAATGACTTTGACATCCATATATTGATGATATTGATCTTTGAAAGTCATTTTTTGACCAAAAACCTTAAAAGTCAATGATGATCCTTCACAGTTGACTTTTTCCTGACAAAGTGAATTTTTGGGCTTTTGTGTAGAAACAAGATCTTTTCCTCAAATGAATGATGTAAATGGATTATATTGAGGTAGTAGAGATTATTGAATCATGTCTTGAGTTTTGGATTCATGCCCTGATTAAAAGTCAACTATCTTGGTGAATTAGGTCAAAACCCTAATTTGTCGACCATGTGAAAATAATGACTGTAGACTTTGAATTGAAGTGTGATGTCCAGTAGATCTTGTAATATGAGTTATTTGAAGATGATTGATGTCTTTGAATGGTTCCCTGGGGCTTTTTAGGGTTTCCCAAATGTGATCCCTGATTTCAGTCCTTGATAGGCTCAAAACCCTAGTCTGGTGACCTGAGTAAACCTGTACTCATATGACTGGATGTCTAATCAATCATAGATGAGAAAAGTGAAGTTTTTGAGCCCCATGATTGTATTAGAGACCAGTCTTTGTATTGATTGATCCTTTGCCTGAGCTTTCTTGTCTTTGAGCATCCTCGATTAGGTATCAGATGGAGAAATGACTGCTCTGGGTACTTGTCTTGACCTGATAAAAAAATCCTGAAGGTATGTCATCTCAGGGGGGTCAAAAATTAGGGTATGACAGCGAGTACAATTCTTTATTTTCCCTACATTTTGCATTCATTCGCATTTAGACATAGACATAGTTAGACACCCATTAGATAGAAACAAACATAGGTGGATACCATCGAGTACGATGGGCGTGAGGGGTGCTAATACCTTCCCCTCGCGTAACCGACTCCCGTACCTTGATTCTCTGGTCGCAAGACCTGGTTCCTTCCTTTGTTAGGTTTTCTGATATTCCTTTCCCTTATGGGATAAATATATTGGTGGCGACTCTGTTCATTTTTCGCGAGCGTGCGACAGCTGGCGACTCTGCTGGGGATTACCTGAGCAAGTCGATCCTAGCCTTTGTTTGTTTCTTTTATTGGGTGTTTATTTTTTTGCTTATATGTTTTCATTTTGTATATATGCTTGCATATCATGTTTATTTCTTGCTTGCATATCATGTTTACTTTCCGCATGCATCTGGACTATATTATGGGTCTCCGTGGAGGCCACATATTTTCACTGTTTGCAGGTTGGGTGGGATTGTTTCTATGAGGTAAAAGGCCCAATACCCAGGCCAGAGTTGACACATAGGATACCTAGGATAGAGTGGATAGTCATGACGCCAACAGAATGTCAGGTTCTGTTGATTGCGATCATGAGACCCACGCCCAGTCGAGGTCCAAATGGGGTATCATTGTTGGCATGTAGATGCAACAACGGTGGTGCCTCAGGAGGACTGATAACGCTGGTTGCCATTTTGACCTTACCCTGACCTAGATTCACCCGTGAGTGGGGAGGGATATACATGACAGGTACCGTTGGTGACTCAGGTTCTGTTGGTGACTATTGGTTCTCCTGGTATTCAAAAAGGTGTCGGACCTTTGATCCTGTGACATTTGACCTGTATCAGTTATTCAGAGGATTGTACAGTGGTTACTAAGATTACATCGACCGTTGATCCCATGCTCTTGCATTGCATAACATCATTGCTTTGTCCACTCCATTTATGAAAGATCCTAAAGTCTATTTCAAAAAAAAAAAAGAGAAAAGAAAAGAAAAGAAAAGATATGTAAAAGAAAAAGGAAATAGAAAAGCAAAAAAAGAAAAGAAAAGATATTCTATACAAAATAAAGCCTTGAAAAAAAAAGAAAAAGAAAGATGAAAGTGTGAGAAAAGACTTTAGGATCTCTCATAAATGAAACATGCATTCATACTATCATGCATTTCATGGTTCTTTCAAAGACTTATGGGACCATCTCTATTCAGATTCCAAGATCAACAACAGATTTGACTTCTCACCGCCACAACTCCAAGATCAACTATGGAACAACTCCGTGAGGAAATGGATGAGATGAAGGAACAAATGGGTCATCTTATGTTGGAGATGCGAGACTTGGTCCGTAATCAGGATGCACTAAAAGAGGAGAATAGTCAGTTGAAGACTCAATTGAGCTTGGTCATGGAAGTTCTGAAGACGGTATTAAGGAAGGAAGGTGATGTTGTTCCTGCTGCTGCAACAGAAGTTGTTGATTCCTTCTTCCCAATAGGATTCCTTTCCACTCATGGAATGCCTCAGGGAGCTCTCCCTCAATTTCAAGTGCCATTATCTCCACGTCAATCTGTTCATGTCCCTAGAATGAATCAAGGGGGCCAAATGCGTGGGAAAAAGCCTAAGATACCTCAGAGAGTTCTCAATCCTATCTCGTTGCCTTATGCTCAGTTACTTCCTCGCTTGCTGGAACTTCAATTGATTGAGCTACGAGATTTGGCTACGCCTGAAAAGCTTCCTCCCAACTTTGATGTCAATGCTCGATGCGAGTTCCATTGTTCAAGATCTCATTGATTCAAAAGTGATTTTGTTCACCCCCGAGGGTATGATTGTTCAAGGAAACAGGGTTCCACATGTGGTGGAAAGAAAGGTTGATTCATGCTTCTATGTCGGATCTACTTCAAATGCACCATCTTGGGTTCCAGGTTTCCCACTTCATCAGTCTCCGATTGTTTCACAACCAAATCAAAGGGAGAAGACACCTGAACAGAATCATCAACAAGGTCATCTGAATGAATACCCACCTAGAAGTAATTTGGGACGAAGAAATGCTCCTCTGGACCAGATTCCTATGACATACACTAAACTTCTGCCATATCTAGTGCAAAGCTCATTGGTGGTCCCCAAATCTCTGAAACCTCCACCACGCCCGTTTCCACCTGGGCATGACCCTAATGTGCAATGTGGGTACCACGCTGGATCAGCAGGGCACTCAACCGAGGACTGCAACGCTTTCAAAGCCAAGGTGCAACAGTTGATCGACGAGAGACATATAACCCTTCAAGGAGGAAACATGTGGGTGAACGGAATGCCCGTGCCCAAGTGGATGTCCGTATTCCATGAAGTGTCACAAAAAGAAATAAGCCCAGAAGGAGTCAAGTCTCCTCAACTATGGCAATCATCATTTCCTTTCTGTGTTCTCATTTCAAGTATTTCCTGTTTTGTTGAAGGCTACTTCCATGATTGAATTTGTTGGTATGATAACAATAAAAGCACCACAAATTCTCGAGCAACTTTGTCAGAATCTTTTTCCAAAAAGTAATCAAGAATGTTTTGCAGAAGCATCTCTCATTCTCAAGGTTCTTGTGCTCAGTTGTATCCATGGAGGGTGGTGTTTCAGTTGGTGTTTGAACTCTCCTTGCAACAAGTAGTTTCTCTAAGTTTGGTGACCACACGAGGTTCCTCCATGTTTGATGGCAAATACTTCTTCAATGAATATGCTTGGGGCTCCCGCACGAGGGATAAGCAAGACGTACTCTTATCTTGAGCATTGCGCCATTTGCATTGCTCGAATCCCTAAAAGCATTACAAATTCCTATGTGAATCCGTCAGAATCTTCTTCTGTGTGATAATCAAGAGTGTTCTTCACAATGATTCTCATTCTCAAGGTTCTACTTCATATATCAGTTGCCTTTTCTCAGGATCTCCTTCTCAATGGCTTTGCTAGTTAACAGAGACAAGAAGAATATGAGAAATAAATTGATGTGATTGCCTTGTGCTCATTCGTTTCCTTGTTTGTTGGAATCACAATTGGTTAAGATTCTAGTATTGGGTCTTCTTCACCACAAGTGGCTCTCTTGAGTTGATGATCATACAAGATTCTTCCCATTTATGATGGCGATTACTACTCTAGCAGCTATGCTTGGGGCTCCCGCACGAGGGATAAGCAAGACGTACTCTTATCTTGAGCATTGCATCACTCGCATTGCTCGAATCCCTAAAGCAAGGCAAAAGTTTACAACTCATGGGTGACTTTGTTGGAGTTCTCTTTTGAAGTAATCTGAAGTGTTTGGAAGGAACTGCAGAAAGTATTCAAGCTCAACAAGTCCAGACGGAGTCAAGTCTCCTCAACAACGACACTCATTTAGTTTCTTTATTGCATTCTCATTTGTAACATTTCATTGTTTGTTTAAGCATCGATAGCATGTAAAAAATTTGTTAATTTCTGAATGAAAATCATAATACATTGTTTATGTTTGTCTTGAAGTAATCCATTCGTTATCACTCATAAAATGTTTTTGGCATTGCGATACCAACTTTACTAATTGTTTGCTTAGGCAAAAAGCTGAGGGAGAATGATGAAAGATAAAAAATGCAAAATCTCTAATCATGTGTTTTCGAATAAAAACCCTACTGAGGATGTACAGGCATTGTTTCAAATCCCCAAACACTGGAGATATAAGGGAGATAGACCCTCGTTAACCCCTTTGAGCCTTGGAGAAGGAGTTTCTTTTCTAATCATAAAAACCCTTATTTTAACCTTGGGGCAGGGTAGTGTTCATTTAACTTGACCGAGTGTTCAAAACTCACAAAAAAGGTATGCATCTAAGGATACAACAATGGTTATCCTTCAAAAGGTTGAGGAATGACAAAACCGTAACGATTATCCTTATTCCATCAAGAAGTCAAAAGATGACGATGCCACAATGGTTATCCCCCATCAATCAGAGAACGAGGCAGTCACAATATTTCAAACAAATCGAGAACAACGCAATATCACACGACTTGTTCAAAAAAAGGAAAAAGAAAAAAAAAAGAGCCCGCTAAGTCAATAACTTGAAAACAAGTGACTTAGGCAAAAAGTTAGGGCATCCCGCTGGACTCCAAAATAAAATTCAAGAGAATTTGTCCAGGCAAAAGTTAGGGAAAACAAAAGAAAAACAAGGATTATAAAATAAAGATCCTCGTCAAAAGAACAAAGTCGTGTGATCAGACACCAAAAATGCAAGATAGAGTGACTGCCATGTCCGAAAAACCTCATTGATTCCTCAACCATCCCAAAATTCCTTATGAGGGATGAACACTCATGTCGAGTTAATTGAACCTAGGAATGGAGAACATCATGAAGGGGGTGGGTACCAAATAATTTCGAGCCTAAAAATCCTTTGTTTTTTAAAAACCGTGAACCTGGCCAAGTTACAACCCTCAAAAGTCCTAATTGAAGTAGGGTTATTTTGAAAGCACACTCCCAAGAGATAGCGTTTAACTGACTCCCAATGAAGCGAGACTCATATCCATGTTGGTATCGTATGTTTGCTTTATCTTCCACATGCAAAAATCGGGGTTGTGTCAACTAGTGATCCATTCACAAGAGGTCGCAACCTCATTTCAATAAAAAAGGTTTCTTTAAACTTCAAGACTAACGTACACTTTGCATTAGAATTATCATTCTTAGAATTAACATTCTTTTGCATACAAAATATGTGCTTAACATCAAGGGAGTTACCATGATGAGAATCAGTGAGTAACTTGATCATGTCAAAGTACAAGAGACTTGAGAACTCCGAGGAAGAAAAGCTAATCATCTCAAATGTTGACCATCAAGGGGCAAGTTATTCAAAGAACTCCGTTGGGCATGAACAGTTAATGCTTTCCTTGATTACCTTGAGGGGAAGAGTTTGAAGACTCCGTCGAGCGTGGTAAAGTTGTTTCCGTATTTGTTTGACTTCAAAACAATGAAAGCTCGAGGATTCTAGTAAGATGTACCTAATCAGGGGAAGATGAGTCGAGGTTTGACCTCTCAAATTCAGCATATCTGGGGCAATCACGTCGAGGGATCTCTCTTCAAGCTTCCATCAACCTGGGGCAATCATGTCGAGGAATATCTCTTGAGTTTGACCAATCTGGGGCAGTTACGTCGAGATTCGACAAATCTCTCCAAGAATTCTATAGTGCAATTTCCTTCATGGGTCATGAAAGCTTGGGGCACAATCTTTTGAGTTATCTTGTCTCTCCCCAACCATAGGAGTTTATTTCTCCTGGAAACTTGGTCTCTCCCCAAGCATGGAGTTTATTTCTCCCGAGAGTTTGTTCCATTCCTCAAGCATAGGGGTTTATTTCTCCTAGGAGTTGTTCTACTACCCTAATCAAGGCTCCTTATTTGGATTCCTCATCCCCAACATGGTGAATCGAGGGAATCTCCTCAAGTTGAAAATCTTCCAAGCAGTGGCGCGTGGTGAGAAGTCAGAAATTATTCTTCAAGTCAAAGAAGGTGCGTCTTACAAATCAAAGTCCAATATCTATTGGCACCTCCACATGGTCCTTAACACTAAGGAGGTTCACCCTGGTGTTTACCTCACTAATGCCTTTATTTGGCATCCTGCATATAGTATTCACTGCATATAGCATTGCATCCTCAAAAGCGTAGCATATCCTTCAAAGCGGATCATTACGCCATAGAAAAATTCAAACATGCATAACAAAGCATAAGCCAGATAATACAAATCCGCACCCAGTCAAGACAATAATACATCCCCACACAAAAGGTTGTCCTTACAAATTCTGATTGATATCTGCTACTACATTTCAAATCTCTTCTAACCACGGTGCCGAGGCGAGGTATCTTCAATCTCTGATGAGTGTCTGACACAATGTCTTCTTTTCTCCTGGTGTCGAGTTGATGTTGAGTCATAGATCGTAAGAGATCTTATTCTTTCAGTCCTGAAGATCATGCTTAGGTCTTCTCCTGATGTTGAGTCGATGTTGAGTCATAGATCGTAAAAGATCTTATTCTTTCAGTCCTGAAGATCATGCTTAGGCCTTCTCCTGATGTTGAGTCGATGTTGAGTCATAGATCGTAAAAGATCTTATTCTTTCAGTCCTGAAGATCATGCTTAGGTCTTCTCCTGATGTTGAGTCGATGTTGAGTCATAGATCGTAAAAGATCTTATTCTTTCAGTCCTGAAGATCATGCTTAGGTCTTCTCCTGATGTTGAGTCGATGTTGAGTCATAAATCGTAAAAGATCATTTCCTTTCAATTTTGAAGATCGTACGAGGTCTTCTCCTGATGTTGAGTCGTAAGATCGCACGAGGTCTATTTCCTTTCTGTCTTGAAGATCGTACGAGGTCTTCTCCTGATGTTGAGTCGTAAGATCGCACGAGGTCTATTTCCTTTCTGTTTTGAAGATCGTACGAGGTCTTCTCCCGATGTTGAGTCATAGGTCGCACGAGATCTTTTCCTTTCAGTTTTGAAGATCGTACGAGGTCTTCTCCCGATGTTGAGTCATAGATCGTAAAAGATCTTATTCTTTCAGTCCTGAAGATCATGCTTAGGTCTTCTCCTGATGTTGAGTCGATGTTGAGTCATAGATCGTAAAAGATCTTATTCTTTCAGTCCTGAAGATCATGCTTAGGTCTTCTCCTGATGTTGAGTCGATGTTGAGTCATAAATCGTAAAAGATCATTTCCTTTCAGTTTTGAAGATCGTACGAGGTCTTCTCCTGATGTTGAGTCGTAAGATCGCACGAGGTCTATTTCCTTTCTGTCTTGAAGATCGTACGAGGTCTTCTCCTGATGTTGAGTCGTAAGATCGCACGAGGTCTATTTCCTTTCTGTTTTGAAGATCGTACGAGGTCTTCTCCCGATGTTGAGTCATAGGTCGCACGAGATCTTTTCCTTTCAGTTTTGAAGATCGTACGAGGTCTTCTCCCGATGTTGAGTCATAGGTCGCACGAGATCTTTTCCTTTCAGTTTTGAAGATCGTACGAGGTCTTCTTCCGATGTCGAGTCTTAGGTCGCACGAGATCCTTTTCTGTTTTTGTCCTGAAGGTCGCACGGGATCTTTTCTTTCCTCTTTTGTTGTCGAGTCGATGTTGAGTCGTGGATCGCACGAGATCTATTTCCTTTCAGTCATTGTTTCATGAAGCTTTCTCTTTGAAAACCCTGTATCGGCACCGTTACCACGTTATAAGCTATCACCATTCAACCATTACTCACCATAAACTTTTCCACCAGAAAAAAGAAAAAAACATTTCTCTTTCCCCAGCAGATATCAAAACAAAAATAAGAATAACACTTACACCATCTTCCCCCTAGGACAAATTTCTGGTACTTTGGTATTTAATCTTCTTCTACCTCGAATGTTCGAAAGGCTAACGCCAATCTCACCTTCAGGTTTAAGATGATTAAATAGGGGCAGCTGTCATACCCCAAATTTGTCCTACCCCTTTAATTCTAACTGACTTATGCTTTCCATTTCACATGCATATCTCCATTAAGGCACTAACATAACTCATGCATCATAAAGCATCTAAAAGCATGGGATCAAGGGTCACATAACAAATTGGGGTCTCACATGAGTCTTAGAACAAAGACTTATTTATCTTTTCATCAAGAGCAGAATGATGTCTGGTACATGACTGAGGGATAGGTCTCTTAAGCCTCGATGCTTGGGTTTACAAGTGGATTGCAAGATTTTGTTATGATCACTACATGGGCTATCTCGACATATTATGAGTTCATCGGGGTCTTATCATGTAATCTGAGATTAGTTTGCTTGGCCACTTATGCTACAAATCATATCCGTTGAATTTTGTACAAGAGCTTGAGGGGAGACAAAGTGTCTTGAGAATCATTTCAAATTGGAAGGCAATAATTCAAGCTTTGATTTTTAGTCAAAGTCAAACTTCGAAAGTTGATTTTTGACTAAAATTCCATGACGTGGTTTTCAGTTATTTCTCATCATATCTTGTAGTCTATCCAATCAAGATGCAAATTTGGAAATGGCGAAAAAGGGCCCCACTCGGAATAAGTCATTACAAGCCAAAGCATTACAAGTTAAGCCATTAGCCCAGACTATTATTTCATAGATAATTACACGGGACAGAATTCAAACAATCTTTGCAAGGGCATTGCTCACCATTGTATTTCATCATGAGTTCCTAGTACATGTATGGGCACCAGACAGGTCACTACAACATCACATATCTAATTATATTTCACATTTGGAAAAGATTACACAAAAAAATAAAGTTACAAAAACATATAGCTCTCTTCAATATCCACGCATTCTCAGCTTCATCGTGTTTCTCATCTTCCATTAGTGCTAATGTTGCTAGAACAAGTTTTGATTCTTCATGATCCATGAGCATGTCCCTTCAAGTTTTCATACATCATCTTCTGCCCATCCTCACCAGTGAATCCGCTGCAAGTTAATTGTTGCACTATTCCTACCAATTCTGAAGTCATGAACAGAAGCGCAAATAAAACCCACAATCCTGTCCTGCATAATCAAAACCAACATCCATTCACAACATATACCATACATATTAAAGCGGCCCTGCATTCAATTCAATCACCAAAAAAAAACCAATATTCAATTTTCAGTCCATAACTAACTATCCAAACTAACCTCATATTCACTGCAGCTAACAATCCAAAACAGAATCCCACACTGCAAATTCAACTTCACTTCAAACTTTCTACAATCCTAACAACCTTTCCAAGCCACAACTACCCCAACAGCACCTAACTAATTCCTAACCGAATTTCAACTAACCCTAACAGAATTGTATAACAGTTCACCAACAGAATTCAGAGAAGAAAAGGGAACAGGTCATAACAGAATCGGTTAACAGAAATTCAGGAGAAGAGTCCAAAAACTAACCTTGAGGATCAACCTCTATATAACTTGAGCTCCTTCTTCAGAATCAGTTCCCTCCACCATTTTCATAACTTGCAATCTCTTCTCTCTCTTCAACATACTTGATTCTTCACTTCACCACTTCACACATCATTCATCTTCTCACAACAATCTCTCTGAACCTTCATTACTCACTCTCTTCACCTCCACGATTCAATCATCATCATCAATCATCATCATCCCCATTCATCTTCTTCACGTTTCCAAGATTCAATCTCAAAAAATTCTCTTCATCTCTCCAATCTTCAACCTGGAAAAAACTCAGAAAAAGCTTCACAAAACCTTCATCGATTCATCACCAATCGCACATCCTCCCTTTCTGCAACATCCAACAACAACATCACGATCTTTAATCATCATCAATGTAGCAACGATCAATATCATCGCGAACAACAACTCAGAGAAGGCAAGGAAAATAGAGTGAATCGAGAACGATATACACCTGAATCCGTGAAGAATATTCTGGTTTTCTCTGTGTTACCGTCGCCGTCGTAGTACCACCGGAGCGTCTCCAATTGATTGAATTGTTTCGAGGTTAAGATGAGGTATGAAGCCGATTTGCAGTTGTTTCGTTCATGGCGGAGGTAGGAGAGGAGAGGACGAGATCGAAGGTGAAAATCACGGCGGATTCGTTCATCGGAGTTGAGAATTGATCGGAGAAGAGATCTTGAGAACAAACACAAGAGAGACGGAGACAAGAAGAGGTCGAAAGATCGAGACGGTGGCGCGAGAGGTTCGAAGCCGAAGCAATCTTTCCGGCATCATCTTCGGCCGCCGCGTTGCCTGAGCGTGAGGAGAAGGAAGCTTCACGAAGAAGCCGAATCGCCCCAATGTTTGTAACCCTAATCCCAATCCAATTTTGCTTCTTTTATTTTTTTACTTCTTTTATTATAATTAATTTGTTTTTTATGAATACTGATAATAATTAAATGGATCAATAATGAAATCTGAAACCAACAATTCCTTGGGCCGGATTCAATTTCACACCCCCTATGGCCCGGGTATCATCTTGTTTTTTGTGCAGAATGATTGTAATAAAAAACATGTATGGGGCCACTTCTTTGGGCCCTGCGCCTCATTCTTGCTTTTTACACCTCCATTTCAGTCTTACACCCCCTGAGGCCATCTATATTATTTGATTGAATTCATGTTTTAATTAGTTTTTTACCATTTCTTTTTAAATAAATAAAAACTAATTTTTCTATCATTTTTAGACTTTGATGCACAATTTTGTCACATAAAAAAAAATGTACATAAAAAATATTAGTTAGGCTAATTCTTCTTTTTGGCTTAGTTAGCATTCTTTTTCTTCATAAAAAATCATAGAAAATAAATAGTCCTTTAATCCATTTCGTGCCATATTTTGACTTGTTTCGTCTCACGTTTTTGTACTAATTTTGTATTATATTGTGAATCATTTTGTACTATTTTCAAGTCATGCTTTTAGTCATTTTTGTACCAATATTGTATCATGCTTACTTGTAATTTTGCTTGTAACTTCACTTGTATATTCCCATAGATTTAGGACCCGTAATCCGTAACATTAGGCTAGTTGATCATTTTAGGCTAGTTTCCCTTCTTTTCCTTTTCAACTTTTAAAACATTAATAAAGGACGACGCGAATCATGCTAATGCCTTTTTTTTAGTGTGAAAGAAATGATTGGGGCGTAGGCCCCGATGTATGTTCTTTCCCGCTTAGCGGAAGAGAAATGATTGAGGCGTAGGCCTCGGTGTATTTCTTAACCGCTATTTAGAGAAACGATTGTGGCGTAGGCCTCGATGTGCATTCTCTAATTATGCAAAAACTGTATTTCATTTAGAGAAACGATTGTGGCGTAGGCCTCGATGTGCATTCTCTAAATATTCAAAAAAACTCTTTTTATGGCATGATTCAAGTCACAAATTAATTTCCCTTAAAAGACACCTAAACAAAAACACTTCAAAACACCTAATAAATGTTCAGACTTAAAATAAAAGTAAGGAAGTGATGCGAGACCTTGTAGTGGGTTCTCGTCATCATGGAATTACCCTAAAAGACACAAACCAATCATTTCTTTTTCTTTTGCCTGGTTGGCACCCAAGGGCACCGTTATTTCCGCTCGTACGCATCGTAGGCGATCCCTTATGCAAGAGCGCGAACGTTAACGCCGCCCAACTAAAAAACACAAAAACAAACAGAAAATCTTTAGCCGAGCTACGGTAACTCTGATTCCTGAAAAGGATACGTAGGCAGCGGGGTAGGGCCCGTGCGAGTACAATTCTTTATTTTCCCTACATTTTGCATTCATTCGCATTTAGACATAGACATAGTTAGACACCCATTAGATAGAAACAAACATAGGTGGATACCATCGAGTACGATGGGCGTGAGGGGTGCTAATACCTTCCCCTCGCGTAACCGGCTCCCGTACCTTGATTCTCTGGTTGCAAGACCTGGTTCCTTCCTTTGTTAGGTTTTCTGATATTCCTTTCCCTTATGGGATAAATATATTGGTGGCGACTCTGTTCATTTTTCGCGAGCGTGCGACAATCATCAGATAATGGATGACAGGTGTGAAATATTCAATAGGCTTTACGCCTTCTGATTCCGATCACTGCTTCTGAATTGATCAAGTTTCTCTTCTGGAAACACTCCTTTTGAAGTGTGCTGATATAAATCTGAATGATCTTGTGATCCATTACTTCTGATATACACAGCTTCTGGAGATTCACTTTTTTGTTCTGCAGCTTCTGATAAGACAAAACTGTATCTGCAGAAATTCTTAAGCTGCTTTGTTTCATCAGAAACAAGTTTATCATCAAACCAGATATTTATTGATTCGTCCACAAACAATGTTTCAATATTGTATATTCTGTAGCATTTAGAGCATTCAGAATAGTCAAGAACGAAACATCAATGCTTTAGAAACAAACAAAACAGATGGTTCCAAGACTAATAAACTTTCTTTTCTGATCTCCTATGAACATAGTTTCTTCAACAGATTTAAGTACCAGAACTTGGAAGACAGTCCTTCTTCCCTTCAAGTGTTGAGACCAATTTGAGTCCAGGTGACATGACATGTTGACTTTTATCTTCTTTGTCGCCAAGAGAATCTGCAAAAGAAATAGTCTTTTTCTTTGGTACCCACATCTTCTTGGGTCCTTTCTTGTTAGATTTTCTCAAGTTCTGATTGAACTTGGGTTTAACATTGTAAGCAATAGGAGGAACAGCATGATAATTTTTAATGTGAGTTTCATGATATTTCCTAGGTTGTGTCACATGCTTTTTGGTGTGTGTTATGTGAGAACTTTGAGCATGTGAAGTGTGCCTAATATCATGGGAGTGGCCATACTTGAACTGATCATACAATGGCTTGTATGTGAATTTCATTTCATCAACAGGTTCAAGTTTGTATGGGGTTTCACCCTCAAAACCAATGCCGACTCTTTTGTTTCCAGACACAGCATATATCATAGAAGCTAGCTGACTTCTGCCAATACTTCTAGATAGGAACTTCCTGAAACTTAAATCATATTCTTTCAGAATATGGTTTAGACTAGGAGTGGATTTTTCTGAATCAGAAGGAGGTCCAACATTATTGGATAATTTTAAAAGTTTTTCTTTTAATTCAGAATTCTCCAACTCAAGCTTCTTTGTTTCAAATTCAAATAGCTTTTTCAGCTCTTTGTATTTGAGACTAATCTGAGACTTGAATTCCAGAAGTTCAGTTAGACCGGAAACTAACTCATCTCTAGTAAGTTCAGAAAATACCTCTTCAGAATCTGATTCTGATGTAGATTCTGATCCGTCATCTTCTGTCGCCATCAGCGCACAGTTAGCCTGCTCATCCTCAGAGTCTGAATCATCTTCTGACTCATCCCAGGTTGCCATAAGACCTTTCTTCTTATGAAACTTCTTCTTGGGATTTTCCTTCTGAAGTTTTGGACATTCATTCTTGAAGTGTCCAGGCTCATTGCATTCATAGCACATGACCTTCTTCTTGTCAAATCTTCTGTCATCAGAAGATTCTCCACGTTCAAATTTCTTTGAACTTCTGACGCCTCTGAACTTCCTTTGCTTGTTCTTCCAGAGTTGATTTAGCCTTCTGGAGATCAAGGACAGTTCATCTTCTTCTTCAGATTCTGATTCTTCAGGATCTTCTTCTCTAGCCTGAAAAGCGTTAGTGCATTTCTTGATATTGGACTTTAATGCAATAGACTTACCTTTCTTTTGAGGCTCATTTGCGTCCAGCTCTATTTCATGGCTTCTCAAGGCACTGATAAGCTCTTCCAGAGAAACTTCATTCAGATTCTTTGCAATCTTGAATGCAGTCACCATAGGACCCCATCTTCTGGGTAAGCTTCTGATGATCTTCTTTACGTGATCAGCCTTGGTGTATCCCTTGTCAAGAACTCTCAATCCAGCAGTAAGAGTTTGAAATCTTGAAAACATCTTTTCAATGTCTTCATCATCCTCCATCTTGAAGGCTTCATACTTCTGGATTAAAGCGAGAGCTTTAGTCTCCTTGACTTGAGCATTTCCTTCATGAGTCATTTTCAAGGACTCATATATGTCATAGGCCGTTTCCCTGTTAGATATCTTCTCATACTCAGCATGAGAGATAGCATTCAGCAAAACAGTTCTGCATTTATGATGATTCCTGAAAAGCTTCTTCTGATCATCATTCATTTCTTGCCTTGTCAGCTTTACGCCACTGGCATTTACTGGATGTTTGTAACCATCCATCAGAAGATCCCATAGATCACCATCTAGACCAAGAAAGTAACTTTCCAGTTTATCTTTCCAGTATTCAAAGTTTTCACCATCAAATACCGGCGGTCTAGTGTAACCATTGTTACCGTTGTGTTGCTCAGCAGAGCCAGATGTAGATGCAGGTGTAGACTTTGCAGTTTCATCAGCCATCTTTTACTGAAGCGTTTTTCTCTTCCTGAATCTTTTCTAAACACGGTTAAGTGCTTGCACCTTAGAACCGGCGCTCTGATGCCAATTGAAGGATAGAAAAACACTTAGAAAGGGGGGGTTTGAATAAGTGTAGCTTTAAAAAACTTGACAGATAAAAATAAATTGCACAGTTATTTTTATCCTGGTTCGTTGTTAACTAAACTACTCCAGTCCACCCCCGCAGAGATGATTTACCTCAACTGAGGATTTAATCCACTAATCGCACGGATTACAATGGTTCTCCACTTAGTCAGCAACTAAGTCTTCCAGAGTCTTCTGATCACACACTGATCACTCCAGGAACAACTGCTTAGATACCCTCTAAGACTTTTCTAGAGTATTCTGATCCACACGATCACTCTAGTTACAACCTGCTTAGATAACCTCTAAGACTTCCTAGAGTATTCTGATCCACACGATCACTCTAGTTCCTTACAACTTAATGTAATCAATTCTAAGAGTATTACAATTGCTTCTTAAAAGCTATAATCACAAACTGTGATATTTCTCTTAACGTTTAAGCTTAATCTCACTAATATATTACAACAGCAATGTAGTGAGCTTTGATGAAGATGAAGATTCTGAGCTTTGAGTAGAACAGAGTTTCAGCAAGTTAATAGGCGTTGATTTTGTTCAGAATCGTTAACATTGCTTCTCATCAGAACTTCATATTTATAGGCGTTGGAGAAGATGACCGTTGAGTGCATTTAATGCTTTGCGTGTTCCGTACAGCATCGCATTTAATGTTATACGCTTTTGTCAACTACCTCGAGCCTTGTTCACGCTGTGTCTACTGACGTTGCCTATAATAGCTTTTAACGTTCCTTTTGTCAGTCAGCGTAGCTTGCCACTTGTACTTCCTTCTGATCTGATGTTTGTGAATACAACGTTTGAATATCATCAGAGTCAAACAGCTTGGTGCAAAGCATCTTCTGATCTTCTGACCTTGAAGTGCTTCTGAGCGTGATACCATCGGAACTTCAGTGCTTCTGATCTCATGTTCTTCTGATGCTTCCATAGACCCATGTTCTGATTCTGCTTCGACCATCTTCTGATGTCTTGCCAGACCATGTTCTGATGTTGCATGCTGAACCCTTGAGACAAAGCTTCTGAGCGCTGAATTATGCATACTCTTTATATATTTCCTGAAAAGGAAATTGCATTGGATTAGAGTACCATATCATCTTAAGCAAAATTCATATTATTGTTATCATCAAAACTAAGATAATTGATCAGAACAAATCTTGTTCTAACATCAAAGTGAAGGAAGTGATTTTCGAATCAATGAGAATGGTATTATGAGAATATATGATCAAGTGTGTGTTTTAGACGTGCCTGAACTTAAGAAGAGTATTCTCGATGAAGGACACTGTTGATGCGATAAAGCGGTAAGCAACAAAAGTTTTTGAAGTATTTATTCGGGAATTTATCGTGTCCACGGAGATTGGTCTATCGAACTGTCCTTCAACGGTTTCTAATAGTTATGAGTTTGGATTAAATGGTTAAAGCATAAAAACATAAAAGTAAATATCAACCCAAAAGAATTCATTCACCAGAAAGAAAAGACTTATCAAGCATGTACATAATCTACTTATCACAAACTTAAACTTATCGACATGTTACACTCAACCTACAATACTCATCATTATCATCCAGTATCGCTCACACCCTAAGTCATATCTAACCCAAAGTAGAGAGAACTACTATATAATCTCGACGACGATCTCTCATCCACCTCAACAACACAGTAGACATCCATATCAACCGTATCGACAATCTCTCAACCGACACAACCAATACGGAAGCATTAAGCTTCGACACCCATAAAGATTATTAGCTCTAAATCTATCTCTAGAATCCAGAAACTAACAGATAATCATCCTAGATAAGGATTTGAGTAGTATATGTCTAAGAGAAATACATAGAGAGAAAGAGAGAGAAAACCAAAAATCTCTCGGTTTGTCAGCATCGGTTAATGAGCAATCCGCCTCTAAATCACCGAACGTAAGACCCAAAGTTGTTATCTAAGCTAATCCTAAGGAAAAATAAGGTTGATGAAGTTGGGAGAACAAAAATCACCCCCAAACAAAATAACCCTAACAAATGAAATGAAATTGAAATATATACAAAAATGATATCCCGACGCATTCGCCCGACGAGCCAATTGCTCCGCCTGGCGAACAGCTTTATTCTGGCCACACAGCCTGCGCCACGTCAAGAAGTGGGCAAAAATATCTTCTTTCGCCCAACGAAGTGAAGCTTCTCCCGACAACTCCTTATTCTTTCGCCTGGCGACCAAGAGGCGAACCAAGTCAGTGGTGAGACCACTTATTTTCCACGCTCGACCGACAAAGGAGAGCTTCAGCCGATGACTCACACCAGAAGCAGTAGGCTCTCCCCATGAACCACACCAGTCTGCACTTCTTTATTTCTTCAAATGGCTTCTCCTTTAAGGATCCAAAATTGCATCCTTTAAGCTTTATTACTCAATGCTCCATACATGCTCAAATACCTACAAAAGGAATGGAAAACTATTAGTCGATACATAAATGAATCAAAAACTCGATTAAACACAAAGTATATGTATTTATGTAATATACACTAAAACGCTTCTAAATTGAGGAAAAGGAGAAGATAAGTGCCGCAAAACTATACACATAAATAACTACAATTTGGCACTTATCAGACACCGAAGTGGTCTGAGTATTCATCTCGGTGCTACAAATATGTATCAAGACTTGAGAAATATGTTTTGGTGGCCTGGAATGAAGAAGGAAGTTGATGAGTTTGTGTATGCGTGTTTGACTTGCCATAAGTCAAAATTCGACCATCAAAAGTCGTTGGGTTTAATGAAACCATTGTTTATTCCTGAGTGTAAGGTTATGTACAATGGGGGTGTTGAAAAACAAATCCAATAGTTGAATTCTTGCAATGAGGGTGTTGAATAGGGTTTTTAAAGTGAGGTGTATTAATTGGTGTTGAAAGTTTTCAACATGTTGAATGTGGAAAGAGTGGGGTCCACAAAATACTTTGTAAAATTTTATTGGTTGTTTTGAATGTTTAAAATTTTTAGTGTGTTGTGAATGGTGGTGGAATATGACGTTGAATTTTATCAAACAAAATCATTGTAGTGAGTATAAATTGAATGTGTGTTGAATTATTAGGTGGAAGAAAGAGAAGATGTGTAGTATAAAAAATTAAAAAGAAGAGTGTTGAATAATAAAACCATTGTACATAGTCTAAGTGGGACATAATTTCAATGGACTTTCTATCAGGGTTGCCGAGAATAGAGAAGAGTTGTGACACTATTTGGGTTATTGTGGATAGGCTGACTAAATTTGATCATTTCATTCCAATTTGACTTAACTATCCGTTGGAGAGGCTAGCAGAGTTGTATATTAAAAATATTATCACTTTGCATGGATTTCATCCAGCATTGTATCTGACAGAGATCTGAGGTTTATGTCGGGATTCTGGGAGAGTATGTAGAAGGATTTTGGTACAAAGTCGTGTTTGAGTTCTACTTATCATCTATAGACAGTTGGTCAGACCGAGAGGATTATCCAATCGTTATAAGACTTGTTGAAAGCTTGTGTGCTAGAATAACGAGGTGCTTGGGATTGCTTTTTGCCATTAATTGAGTTAACCTACAATAATAGTTGGCAATCGAGTATTGGAATGACACCGTTTGAGGCGTTGTATGGTAAAAATTATATGACGCCTTTATGTTGGTATGAGTCGGATAGGGCATGGTGATTGGACCAGAGATTATCCAACAGACCACAGAAAAGATCAAAGTGATTTAGGAGAAGATGAGAGCTTCACAAAGTCTTCAGAAGAGCTATCATGATAAGCGGAGGAAAAAACTTGAGTTTTAAGAGGGAGATCATATGTTCTTGAGGGTTGCTCCGGTAGCTGGTGTTGATCGAGCTTTGAAGTCTCAAAAGCTCACTCCACATTTCATCGGTTTGTACCAGATCTTGCAGAAGATCAGAGGAGTGGCCTATAGGATTGCTTTTCCACCTCGCTTGCTAATCTTCATGATTTTTTTCATGTGTATCAATTTAGGAGATACATTTTAGATCCATCTCATGTGATCCAAGTGGATGATGTGCAGGTGAGGGATAATCAAACTGTTGAGACATCACCCGTGTGGATAGAGGATCGGGGAGTGAAGCAGTTGTGTGGTAAAGAGATTACCTTGGTGAAGGTAGCTTGCGTTGGACCAGCTGGTGGAAATGTAACTTAGGAGCTTGAGATCCAGATGAAGGAGTCGTATATGAATATGTTTACTTAAGGTCAATTTCAAGGGTAAAAATTTGTAAGTGGGGGAGAATTGTAATGCCCGATTTAAATTATCTTATTTATTTAGATTATTTATGAATTTATATGTTTATTTAATCATTATGTGGCAATAATTAAATTAATTTGGATGGTAAGGGTGTGTGACCTTGAGAGGGAATGTAGAGAGTAATTAGAAGTTGGTAGATTTTATTTAGAATTATTTTATTAATTAAAATAATAAGATAAAAGGAAAAATAGGAGTTTGTAGAGATATTAAGGACAAGGTGGAAATTAGGGAAAAAGGTGAGAGTAAGGTAGGAATATCCTAATGAGGGAATTATATTTTAATCTTAAAAGGGAATTAGGAGAAAAGAGTTTTATCAATACATAAAACTGTTGAGAAAAGGAGAAAGAAACAAGAGTTTGAGAGAAGGAGACTAGAGCTTGAAGAAGGAAGAACACCCACTTTAATCTGAATTTAGTTTTGCTATTAAGAATCTAAGGTAATAGAGACAACAACCTGAATAAATAGTGTATGCATGAAGTGTAGGATAGATGAGTCCTTAACCTCTAATAGAGTATTTTACATTGATTAAATATGAGTTTGTGGTGTTGTTATGATGTTGCTGGTTGAATTAGTGATGAATTTCCATGTATGATTATGTGTGGTTTTATTGTTTTGAAATTGTAATATTTTTCACAATTGTTGAAGGTTGAAGCTTTGAGGTTAATATGTTTTCGACAAAATTGAGAATTATGTGTTAAAGTGTTCTTTTACCCATTAGATAATTGTAGTATGTCAAATTCTGAGACCGAAGCTTTTTAAGGAATCGAAATCGGAGGTCCAGAAGACCTTAAACGATGAGAAAACGAAGAAATTCTGCATTCTGCCGTTGGGAGTCGACACACGTTGTATGGGTCGACCCATACTAAGTTGTTTGCAAATTTGTACTTTTGTCCTTTTAGAGTCGACACATAAGTCCCTAGAGTCGATACATGCTCCCTAGGAGTCGACATATACTGAGTAATATTCTTTTAAAAAAATTGTCGTTTTAACTAGGGGTGGAAAAACGGGCCGTCCGCCCTGTTTTATGCCCACCAAAAAAAGAGCGGGGCAGAAAAGCCCGTGAAGTAGAAATGGGTCTAGAAATCAATCTCGCTTCGCCAAGGTGACGGGCGGCGGGCTTGCCTGACTATTTTTTTATTAATTTATTTTTACATTTTTTAATAGGTTGATGGAATTTTTTACCTTTCAATTAATTAGTTTTTTTTTAACAATTCTGTATAAAACATCTCTTTAACAAATTTTACAAATAAATGTATAAATTAAACCATAAGAATTGGAATTAATAGAAATAACTAAAAAACAGACTTAAGGCGGGATAGGCTGAACGAACAGTCGATGCAGGTTTTGACGGGCGGCGGATTTTGGCGGGGCGAGCATTGGTGTACAACAGGTTTTGGCGGGGCGGGCTTTGGTGGGCGGCGGATCCAAAATCCCAACCCGCCATTTTATGGCGGGTGCACGGGTCTACTTGACGGGTCACGACCCATTTTGCCACCCTTAATTTTAACTTAAATTATATTCTTCAACAATTTTAGCCATAATTTTTAATCCATAAGTCCAAATAAATTGTGGTTTGAAGTTTTGCAAAACTAACGTAAGTTACTATCAAATATAATTGTTTTCAGATTTAAATATGTTGTGATAACCTGAGTATAATGGATGTGTATTACATGACTTGTTGATGTTATGTTGGAGAAGATGAATAATAATGACTTTGAAATTATTTAATAATTATATGTCCTTAGTGTTTAATGAATAATAAAAATTATAATGATAAATGATTAAAATTAATATCAACTTATTCTATTTTATTTCTCACATATTAAGATATCAACTTATTTTAAGAATATATCACCATCGAGTTATACTATTTGATTTATTATAAATATTTTATTTTATTAATACAACTGTTACATTAAAAAAATTATTAAGTAGATTAACTCTATAAATAGTTGGATTAGTAAAATATAAATTATTAACCAGAATTGTGAATGAATGAAGAGCAAACAGGCCCAAAGAATGAAGAGCAAACAGGCCCAAAAAATTAAGAGGAGTGTAAAGAATTGTGCAGCGTTAAAGTATTGAAAATTTTCAAAAAAAAAGTATTGAAAATTTTCAAAAAAAAAAAAAGTGTAAAAATAAATCGCCCACCGTGGGGCTCGAACCCACGACCACAAGGTTAAGAGCCTTGCGCTCTACCAACTGAGCTAGACGGGCTTTGATGCCTGTCTAGTGTCATGTCTATATTTGATCTTTATTCAATTGTCTCTTGTGTCATCTTACATTTTTAGATATGGTGATTTTCTTGCTTTGTTGATAAGTTGCCTCTAATGTCAAACGATTTTTAATTCCAATGATAAATAGTTCATTTTTTTCATCAAAACCATTTATAATATATAATTAACATAAATACAATACTTTTAAGTACCTCTCATATCAAAACCACAAACTTTTCATGTTAAATACATCATGATACAAAATATAATGAGGAGTTTGCTTGTCCCAAATAATCTCATTATTGTAAACTTGCCATTGCCAATTTATGAGCTGCTTGATTCCCACTCCAACCAACATGAGTGGTTTTTGAAAGATTATTAAACATGGGGTTTGGTTGTCATTGATTAAACCAACTCAGTTGTTCTCTCAACTTGTCAAAAAGAACCGATAGTTATAGTTCCAAGTCCAACAATGGCTAAACATCTCAAGTGGAACAATGTCGCGTAATGTTTGATGTGGAAGTATTGGTTAAGTGTGTTGGTTCAAAATCAGTCATAGGTGCAATTGATGGCTCTCAAGTTATTTAAATTAATCGTAGTTTAAATTTTGTTGTTCCCGACTTATTTAAATTAATCGTAATTTTAATTTTGCTGCCCATTGCTTAGTAAGTTAATCTGTCAAAGGATGTTGGTTGTAAAACATGACTGTTTTCTGTCATCTAATGAATATGTTTGCTGTCAAGAAAAAATGAGGCTAGGTAAGGATTGAAATTCCCATTTCTTTAGATTATTTTTTATTGCGAAAAAGATTCTTAGTAAAAAGTTTTTTTTTTCTTTCAAAATTGGATAATATTGAGGAAAAAAACTGAGTAAAAAATTGAAGTTTTTGGGAGCTTCCTTAAGAAGTACATACAATGGATCTTCTTCATCTACCCTTCTCTCTCCTCCAATCAAACCACATGTAATTAATATTTTTCATGTCTCTGCATCCGTGCAATGTTTTTATCGTTGTCTTGTATAATAATTTTAATTTTTTTAAAAGTATTTTTAAGTGCCGGATTATTTTACATAGTATCATTTTGTGTTTATATTAAAAAATATCGAATTTGCAAATAAAATATCAGATTTTTTTGGGAAATTTCTAAAAAATACGAGAAATTTCTAAAAAATTGGTAAAAAAAAAAACATTGTTTTCTAATGATTGTACGAAGAAATATTAGTTTTTTTAAATATTCGACGCATATTTATCATATGTTTTGATATAATTCATACCGAATATTTTGAAAATTCGGGTACATACCAAATTTCCCGAATATTTGAAAAATCGAGTAGATAGTGGAAAGTTTTTAAAAATTCTAAGTTTTGATATTTTTAACAAAAGTACAAAATAGTTAGACAATTAATCCGATAAAATAAATACATATAATGCGAAGTGTGCTACAATATGAATTCAAAACAAATTATGTTGACTTTCTCACTTCTTCTTCTTAATGTCTTATATGTCTCGCATATGTTGTTTTTCATGCTTTTTGCATAGTCACTATAGTTCTATCACCATCGGTCAGTGATGGGGAGGCAATGGACAATCTAATTTCAACATCACCTGAACCAACGATTGATGTTAACAAAATCAACTACAATAAGTTTATGTTTATTTGCAACTATGGATGGAGATTACACTATTAAAAAGAAAATAATGTTAAATTTCGTGAATTTTTTAGAAAAAACTCGTACACAGTATATGATTCTTCATAAATACCAATTTTTAAGAAAAATCTGGTATAACTGTACCAGATTTTTCAAAAATTCATAAAAGAATCCACAAAAATTCTGGATTTTTTGTGAATATACGGTATTAATGTATCGGATTATCAAAAAGTTTGATAAAAATGCAACTATTTTCTAGGAAAAATTGGATTTTTCAAAATATCCAATCAAAACTCATTATAGTTTTTTAAATATTCAGTAAAATTGCATAATTTCCACCTATTTGCAAAATATTCTGTACCAAATGTAATTTTTAGATCAATAAATAATGATGACATTTTTTTACGATATGAAACATATGGGAGGGTGTCGGGTTTAATTTAGAGGTGGCAGGAAAAATTCTCAACTAATTACCATTTTAAACCTTTTTTGGCTGGATAAAAATGTGAGCTGAGACCAAATTTTGAAGAACCAACAAATTGCTGTATAAAAATGTGAGTTGTGACCAAATTTTGAAGAACCAACAAATTGACAGCTATAACTAAATAATTTATCCATTCTTACTCTTAAATTCTCATATGCACTCCCAAAAATTCACTCCCAAAAGGTGTAAATAAGTGTTTGGCTACTCTAGAAAACCAAACTCAAGTGACGAACAAAAGCATGTCTTGCAGAATCCTTTCGCAGTGTTTGTTTCGTTAAACGGATCTTGTTTCCCATGACTGTTCTATCAAACACAAAATGGTGGTAGAGCATCGACAAGTGAATTCAGTCGAAAAATAGTAGAAAGAATATTCAATTCATATTATAAGAGCAAAGGAATACACGCCGCGAGTAAAAGACATTCAACATGTGCATCAACCCATTCTTCTCCACTGCATCTTCTGTCTATTATTATGAGAAAAACTAACACAGACAAGCTCTAACTTTATATATAGAGCTCTATCTTTATAGCCAAGAATCTAAAATAAAATGGAAAACTAAGTATACAACTGATGCGAGAATTCCGAGCATCGATGCTACGAGATAGATAGCTATCATTCATATTATTACAAGAGTTATAGAAGTTTCTTTTATAAAAAAGAAATGAAAGAGGGCATGACTTGTCCACAAGTAAAAAATAAAATTGTATACTGTGAAACCCACCATGTTTAATCTTGAAAGGCTTATTAGATTATTTGTGATGCTGAGACACTTCAAAAACTAGCTTATCCATAAATTGGCATTTCTTGTCGAATCCCCAGCCTGGGTTGCTCTGCATCAATAATACAAACCAAATATAAATAATATATATTGTGCAGAATGTTGTTTTATATTAGTTTTTAAAAGCAGCATTCCCAATAATTGACTGAAATAAAAGACAGGTAAAAACAAAAAATCAAATTGAATAAGCTATAAATTTACATGATGTTTTTTACAGTATGTATACATGATGTAGGATAGCTTATCTACATAATATCACACCCAAATGCATATGAATTATAGTTTTGTAGCATATAAAAGACTGAACATTTTGTAATTGGAATTGATGAACACGGCAAACTACAAGAGAAGAAAAGAAAATTTGTTAGAACGATGTCCAACAGCCCAAAATTCTGTACTGTTTCACCAGAGAAGAATTCTCAGTGACCTCAATATCTTAACATAAATCTTGAATAGTCTCTATTCCCCCCACTTATTCCTTATATAACTATCTCATCGCGTGTCTCTCATTTATTAAGAGAACTCTCTGATTGTAATCAATTATCTGTCTAGATGCTCGGAATCGAACATCTTCACCAGTGGTAACCATGAGAGCCATTAAGACTTGGATTGTCTTAGAAAAAGTAGGATTGTTATGCTTTAAAAGACAAGGAACATGCAAAGAACATGTGCATAGGAAGCAGAGTGCACACTGAGTGATCTCATGCCCACTTCCAGAAAAAAATTTCCCTCCAAGAACAGTACAGTAGTGGTATTTCAAGGTTGGAAGTGAAACAACAGTTTTCATTTCTGAGATGTAGCCGAAGGGTACCAAAAGTCCTTCGCTGGGCAGTATATTCCCCAACTACTGGTGTAGGCTTTAGCATAAACAACTTGCAAGTTGTCCAATGATACAGACATGAATATTTTTAGTAAGATATTAACTGCCACAAACTCCGCAAGCTCGACTACCTTTTGTGTCCAGCAGCAGCACTCCCCCATGATTGCAATCAAGGTGGCACCAACTTACCTCACAAACAAAAATAATTGCAGGAAGCTCTATTAATTCTTGCACCAAGTAGAAGCTCAAAAGTCTCCGCACATTACAAAGTTGATTAGGATTTGGCTCTAAGCCATACACCCTCTAATCTTCCTAAAAATATGTAATCCTTTCTCAATTTGACCACTGACTGTAAGTAGATAAATCAAGAACAAAGTTTTTGATGTAGACACTTAAGCTTTCATTCCCTAAATACCTCCTATTATTAAACTCTAACATGTAGGCCCACCAATGCCCAAGAAACACGACCATAATCCACATACATCTCAACTGAAGTAATTTCTAGTAATGTCATCCCTAATAACAAAAGTTCAAATAACATGTTTATGCAACTCTATTCCACAACGCAGCACATGAAAATCAGCACATGTTGGCAACAAACTAGTGAAACTATTTAAACAAAGGGCCGCATCAACACACAGCATTTTTACAGCATGCTTCAAAACTTCAAGCTTAACACTGGGCCCGAGAACCAGCCACAACAACAATTGCAAAAAAGTAATGCACATGCAGAAAGCACAAACTCTTTTTTGTACTTCCTCACTAATTCCAATCCATCACGCGGCAAACTCGACGACTCGATACACAGTTGAATTCTCTTCGAGACTCATATACCTCTTGTTGGGGCCTTTTGACTTTGGTCTGAGCTGCGTCAAATGCATCCCTGAAGGAGCTTGCAAGGAGGATCGCAGACAGAAGCAGGCTCGCCCCAAGACAGTGTGCGCAACAGAGATTGCCGGAACATAGAATTGAAAGAATTTGCTTTCGGTTGCAGAAGCTCTTGTTTCAATTTCTACACATCAAAGGTAAGCTGACCAGATGCTGTGTGTATACGTTCTATGACATTTTCAACTTGATATGTAATTTCATAGGTTGCTTGATTATGTCATAGTACACGTGAAAGGCTATGTTAGATTTTATGTTTCTAACTCATCTTTCACTTAGAATCATATCTCATCCAATGTGGAACTCTTAACACACCTCTCACGTCCATGACTAGAGATATCTGAAGTGCAACCCGGGTGGCCCAATAACAATGATTTGATAGCAGGTGGCCCAACGGGTCTTCAATAGGCTATGATACCATACTATGTGTGTGCCAATGGTGATTCATTTGATGGCAACCCAAAGGTTCTCACAAAAGGCTTCCCGGCCCGAGCCGCTATTTGATATTTTAACGGGTAGTGGGAGCAGAGCGCTTCCCGGCCCGAGCGGACATGAAATGTTTTGAACACGAAAACCTAGATTTATCCTCAAAATAAATAAATGTTGGAGCAGCTCAGAACACAAAACAGAGGATTCGATCTTCTCACACGCATTCGCTTCAATTTTCAGAGTTTTCTTCTCACGATCTTCTTCCAAGTGCCGCCTCCGTCTGCTTCCTTTATCAATGCCGCCGCATCCGTCTACTTTGTTTCTTAGCATTGTCACCGACAATCCCCTCTTCTCAAGTTGGTTTTTACTTCTATGTTCTCCTTTCTTCTTCTTTCTTTTCTCTTCTTTCTTTTCTTCTTCTTTCTTCTTTCTTTTCTCTTCTTTCTTATTTTTTTCTTTGTTACTCTGTTTTTTTAAATCTTTTTCTTTCTTTTTGCTTCTTTATTCATTTTGTCCTCTGTTTTTTTGATTTTTTTAAGTAATAGTCATTTAATAACTCTATTCCTCTTCTTCCTCTTTTATTTTTCTTCCTCTCTTATTTGTTTGGTTTTACATTGAATATATGCTTTATAGATTATTCATATAAGAGGAATGTTAGCAACACTCTCTAACACTCACTCTTTTATTGGGTGAAATACATGCGGGTTCTACCACTTTATGTGGGATCCGTTTCAAAAATGAGGGACCCACGTGTATTTCGTCAAATAAGAAAGTGAGTATAAGAGAGTGTTAAAAAGAAAATATTCCTAGCACTCCTCTTCATATAATTAGTCTAAACAATAGTCAAATAGTGGTCATCCCACTATCCGCTATCCCATTTTTGGAGTCGGACACTTCACTCCTCTATTTGGGATTAATAACTCTAATTAAAAATTGTGAATAGTCTCTTTCTTCTCCCACTTATTCCTTATATAACTAAGTCCTTGTCAATCTCTTATTTCCCATCTTTTGCCAGCTTCCCCAGCATTTTTCTACTTAGTTGATAACTTAGGCCCAATACTCTCAACTGGACTAAATTGACCAAATTCTCCCTCTTGATACTTTATATAGAATTATATCACGTCCCTCACATAAGCAAAATCTCATAAAGAGCTTAGTATTCATATCCTAAAGAACAACATATTGCTTAACCATTTGAATTCTAGTACTTCATTCTGCTGTATTTGAGCGGTCAAGACTGTTTTTTAGAAAATTATTCCAAGAAAAAGTACTATGGCAATGACACCAAAGAAACCTAAGCTACACAATAAAAAATAAAAAACTGATGATATCAGAATACAATTTTTTTTATATGCTTCAAACTGCATACAAAAACAACAACAAAAAAAACTATTTGAAATGCTAGAATACATGTCCTCATACAAAGAATTATTTATAGAACTCCTAAATAATTCATAGGAAAGCTCCAAACTTTTAAGTAACAACTAATCCATAGGATAAAAAAAATGTTGGCACAAAAACTATGCAGCTAACCGTGCATTCTGAATATGCATATTTATCAAAACTAATGAAAGGATGAATCAATGCCAGACTCGGGATAACAAATTCAAAACATATTTCCTCGCATGTCAAGATTGGACACTGCTACCAAATGTGCTAAGGTGGAATAGTACAAACAATTTCAAACACAAGTATAAGTGGAAGTAACTATGACCAGAATAAATGGATTACCAAAACATATATAAACACAAGTCCTAAAATACAAAGTCTCAGAATGGCTTCTTTAATGTAAAAATAAACATTAAGAACAGCAAACTGCTTCAGAATTAGACTGACAATTAAAATCAGGGAACCACCTAGTTGGCTAATAACAAAGTTAACTATCCTTTCCTCAACCAAAAAAAAAAAAAAGAGTTAACTATCACATTCTATCAAAAAATAGTCTACCTTAACATCATATATAACTCATGATAGTCATTCATTTTTAAACAATATTTTTTATAACAGATTTAAACAAATATTAATCATTTTTTAGCCAGAGAACTAATATTCTTATCAATGCTTTGCAATAACTCCTCGACCTATGTACAGAATCCACCTTGTATTGATTTCAAGAATCCAAAATAGTAATACAACAAATAATCTACCCGTAATTACATTTCTTAATACGGTTGTAACTTCCTAGAAAGAAGAACTATATTTCCTCAGAATTGGAATATACAATCTTGTGAACAGAATTTCTTATGCCAAATCTGTACAAAACCTTCTACGACCATTCCCAATATAAACCCCATACTAATATCAAATTATGTTCAAACTATACTGAAGGGGGTTTTGTTTAACAGTGAACGGTATGAGCAAGCAATAGTACACCAGCAGAGACACTCAGAACAAGAAACAGTAATCAGAGTAAAGAAGGCATTTTAAAATTTTCAGTTTAAGTTTCACACTACAATATTATCAGTTCCATACCTGGAGAGAGATAACAGCTCGGTTAGTGAAATCCTTCACAGAAGATGGCGCACTTCCAGGAAGAGTTTTAGCAACTCTCTCTAATTCTTCTGTTTGCTTCTTTGCGGTTACTCTATCTGGTCCGCTGTAGTGATCAACAATCTTTTTCAATAATGGAACTTTTTCCATTGTCTCTTTCATTATTTCCTAGTATAATACAGAGTTAGAAAATAATAGAGATAAAGTAATACCAACATATGTGCACATATAGATAAATAAACAACAATGACAAATCTTTCCCCGCTAGCACACACATAAATTATAATAGACTTCTATTTCAAAATAACTGCATGCAGCCATACAACACTTATCTCAGTGTACTTGTTACACAGGTTAACTAAAACAAAGTTATTGGCAATCAAGCCATAAGATTGTTGTGAAAATAGGGCAGAATAAACGATATAAACAAGAGTACTAATAAGAAACTTATGCCCTAAATCATTGCAAGTTATGCCATTATAAATTATTATGCAATAATCCTCAGCCATGGATAAGATTAGCAATAAAACCACATACCTCCCACTCTTCTTGACTTTGAATCCCCTCATATTTCATCAAGAATGGTTTCATTTTCTCTAGTGCATCCCGAAGCGGAATTGGTTCTTTCTCATCAATATCTGGATTGCTATCAAACTCCATAATATATTCCGGCTCAAACTCAATCTGCAATAATCAATCAAGAGACAGAAAAGCAAAAACAAGGAAATAAAATATAAGATATGCTTAAAGAAATGATGATAGAAAGTTGACCTAAAACAGTCCATTTATTTATAAAAAAACTGCAAAGTTTCACCTTGATGCAGCTAAACTAGAAATAAATTTCTATTGTCAACAAATAAATATATGTAGCTGGCCACTTACAGCGCAATTAATGTCGAATGCTTCCACATATTCATCTTCCAACGGTGAGGGTAAAACTCTACTAACAATCTCCTCGAACTCTTCCGTCAACTGATTCATTATCTCAGGCCCAACCTTCTTAGCTAATTTCTCACCATCTGCATTATCTCCAGTGTATAGCCCAGCAGCATTAGAACGCGCTGAATCTTGAATCTGACCCATCCTATCATCTGCACCCGCCCCTCTAAACCCTCTTCCAACACCTCTTCCTCTACCACGTCCTCTACCTCGGCCACGAACAAACGCACCTCTCTCCCTAGGTTCTCTTCCTCTCCCACTACTACTTCCATCACCATCATCCTGACTCAGCATTGGCTGTCTCTTAGGAACATTCCCAGATGCAGCATCACTTGGAGTTTGTCGAATGCGGATATGCCTATTCTCTACAGTAACTTGAGGAGCCTCTCGATCCGCCTGCTCCATGGACTTCCCCCTCCCAGTTCCAGGCAACACCCCGGATAAGCTCATTGAGAATCTACTATCACTCTCATTATCACCAGATAAATCTATTGGTTTAACTTCCTCTGTTCTAGTAAAAATAGGTTTTTTCGGAGGCGATGATTGATTCGTTTCTGTCTGAGAAACATTATCCTCTCTTTTGAAGAAAATGGGTTTTTTGGGTACAGAATCAGGTTTCTGTTCTTGCTGCTTATCATTTTCAGATTGAGGCGGCAATGGACCAAAACCTCGACCACGACCTACACTAGGTTGCTGAATGGAAGACATAAATGAGGAAAAGGAAGGAAAACCTGTTGGAGGAGCTGTTCCACCACGACCATGGCCACGGCCAGAACCAGGAGGAATGGGTGACTCTGTTGTGTCAGATTTCGATTCGCTGGAGTTAGGGTTAGGTTTACCCGGAGCTTTATCGTTGAAGTTAAACTGTGGCGGGCCAGAGAAAGAGCCGCCTCGACCACGGCCACCGCCACGGCCATCCCCGCCGCCGCCGAAACCTGAAGATGTGGAAAATGAAGCTAGGGTTTTTCTTGTGGCATTGGGAATGTTGGAATTTTGAAGTCTTGCTCCAATGCTTCCTCTCATTGGGAAGATTAAACAGAATTGAATCCTCAAGTGCGGAGCAAACAAAATTTTAGTGGTTTTTGGTGTAATGGTGTTACTTCAGCCGAATGAATATTGGGGATTAGAACATTGCTTAAAAACACTGTCGTTTAAGCATACTAAAGAATAAGATTTATTAGTCACTACCAGAGGAGTGCAATAAGCCGGTCCGTCGGGGCTAAGGGTGATCGTATCCGAACCAATCCAAAAGGAAAACCGCAAACCGAACCAATTCAAACCGAAAACCGCAAAAACCGCATTTGGTTTTGATGGTTTTGGATGATTTTTGAGCTGAACCGCACGGTTCGGTTCGGTTTGCGGTTTTCATTTTACAAAACCGAACCAAATCGAACTAAACCGCATATTTAACTAAACTCTTGAATTTCTATAATTAATTTATTATATTTCCAATCCAATTGCAATATTGTACACTCACGTCACGTGACTCACTATTCCTTCATTCTTCCTTCCTATTCAACATTTCAATTTCATTATCTGATTTCTCTCTCACTCATTCTAGAGAAGCATTTGGTGTATATTTAGTCATGAAATTGTAATGTTGTATTAATATTTAGAACTGAAGTTATCAGATACTTGTATATGCAGTATGTAGTTTATTAATATGAAAAATTGAAGTTATATTAGTAATTTAGTATGTAGTATATGTAAAATACATGGTATGGTACTGTAAAATACATGATATTGATACTTATATGGTAGTAATTTTGGTGTAAAATACTTGTATGGAAGAATGAATTATTTTGGTGTAATTAGTATGAAAAACTTCTTTTTTATGGTACCTTAGTATATGTATGGAAGAATGAATTATTTTCTTTTTTTTATTTCAGTATATTTTTACTTTATGGTGTAAACCGCAGCCCACCGAACCGATCCTAACCGCATTGGTTTGGTTTGGTTTGGATGACTTTTTAAAAATTAACCGAACCAAATCGAACCGCATGCATTTTTATCTCGCGGTTAGGATGACTTTTATGCTCAAAACCAAACCAAACCGCACCGCGAACACCCCTAGTTGGGGCTAGGGATCGTTGCATGCATTTTTTAAAAAAAAAATTGATGTTTGGTTAAAGATGAAAATTAGGCGAATTGAGTCAAATTTATCTTATCTCGACTCAATTAGATAAAAATTGATTTAGCTCAAAACTCGATCCGTGAACTTAACGAGTCAAACTATATATAGTTCAAGTTCAGCTCACTTAGTTAAAGAACTTAGTTTTTTGTTCATATTCAACTCATTTGATTCATGAACCAAATTCAATGATTTAATTGTCGAATCAAGTTCTCTTTGGACATTAGGAGTCTGGTGTTATGGGTGAAATTGCTAAGAGGAGTTGTTAGTCGAGATACAAGTTTTATCGAGGGGTTACCATGAAGAGAATTATCGGGAATTATGGATTTAATTCATCTTCTTCCATAATTAAAGGATTCATAGAATGATTTTCTTCTACTTCGATCATGTATGGGGATTACCAAACAATTTTTTGAACTAAGGATGTGTCCATTGATTCACATGGAGGAGAAAGTTATTTGGTTTCGTAACAAGTTGTAAAGGATGGTTGAAGATATTGTGGATAGTGAAGATCCTTTTTTAGGGACCTTAAGTGGAGGATGGTTTCTTTACCATTTAGGGTTGAAGGTTGGGTTTGTAATCGAATGTAAAAGTTTTCTTATGAAGTTGCATGTCCCCAACACATTCAGGGGAGCATCCCCTATACATTTGTTTCGATGCTAGTCTTATCGCTTTCGTTTATTGAGACTCCTTCATGATTGCATATGTCAAAATAAAGTTTGAATTGATTTGTTTTTTTGCATGCATAAATCAATTGTTAAGTTTGAGATTTGATGATGATGGTTTAAGTCAATTGCCTGAGTTAATGAAACAAGAACTGTAAGTGATATTAATTCAAGCCACGTGGGAAATGGAATCTTATAAACTATTTTGAAAAACTTGAAAAAATAAGATTTCTTATGTGTTATTCGAATCACTCACAATCCATGATTCAAATCAAGCAAAACAGTGGTGAAAATAAAAAATGGGTATTTGTGATTTGAACTACAGTTTGTACATGACTCGAATCACGGACATCCTAGCACCCACCGACTTGTCTGATACAAATCAGGCTTAAAACATGATTCGAATCATAAATCTGTGTGACTTGAATCACATTTTTAACCTAACTCGAATCATAAACAAATGGGTCACTTTTCTTCATGAGATCTTGTTTCACACCACTTGCTCATTTGACTGAAATCATGAAATGATCTTGACTCGAATCTATACTGGGATTTTTGTGAAATCAATTCCCTCTCATTTTTTAAAAGTTCAAAAACCCTTGCAACGGATTTTTTTAATCTTCAACCTCTAGTTAGATTTCAAATATTGATAATGAGAGGTTTGTAATTGATTGAGGGGGACATCATCTTGAAACTAATCGTTCTTGAAGATTCGATTGAGATTTTCAGGTAGCTTGCAAGATTGAGATTGTTATCATTGGTGTTGATAAATTCCTATGGAAAGAAAGAGGTTATTCTCTTCAGATTACCTTGGTAGTAACTATGGGGAAGGCTCCGGACAAGGTGCAGTTCTTCTCAAATCTTCAAATAGTTCATCGGTCAAGAAATCAGTGGGATCAATGGGTGATTACCACACACGAAAACTGTGAGCAGTTTGATTATGCATAAGAGTTTGGCATTACACTGTATACAAGTCAAGATCCAAATAGGAGATTTATTTTTCTCAGTATTATTGTGGATTAGCGATTATATGAACTCTTGCAATATTTGTTAAAATAAAAAGGAAAGAGCAAGTTCCTATGGGAAACCATTGAAGAGTGGAGTGGGCAATATGATGACGAACGTTGAACCACTATATATCCCAGTGTACTATCTCTCTCTCTCTCTCTCTCTCTCTCTCTCTCTCTCTCTCTCTCTCTCTCTCTCTCTCTCTCTTTCTATATATATATATATATCACTCTCGCATTTAGTTTTCGTAAGACATTGCATGCTTAGGTTTTCAATTCTTAACTTAGTTTATCATTTATTCAATTGGTAGCAATTTATCATGTAAAGTTTGGGTTTTGTTAGCATTGGTGTCTAATTGAGCTTTAGTAGTGATAAAATTATGGGAAACTAGTGTTGTTAGAATCTAATCATAATTGAAATATCTTATTGGACACATCTCGTGTAATATATAATCATTCAATTAATCATTATTGAATGATCTGTAAGTTTTGTGAATTGTGTATTTGTTGACGTGATTAAAATTCCAATAAAAATATAGTCTTCAGATTTTCATTTCAATCCTTCCGCACACAATTTTGAAAAACCTCTGATATTCTATTTTTGGCAAATCAATCAAAATTTTTTAAAGGGTCTATTCACATATCCCAGACTGTTTTCCTACTTCGTGTTCTCACCCAATACCTTATACGCTTTTATGCCTTCTAGGGTCCTATATTGGTTACAAGATCATGTATTGAGAGACAATAGGATATGTGGTATAGGTTATGATTTTGACATGGCTCTGGATAGTCTTTATGGTACAATTCTAGCTTTTGACCTTGACATTTTTACTAGGAAATACAGTGTCCTTCTAAAGTCCACATATTTTGTCCCTTCTTAGTAAAAGTGTTCTGGATATAGAAGTAAAGTTAGACATGACAGAAGGGAGAAAGCAAATTTTGGTTGTTTGCAAGCAGCACATGGTTTTGGTCTAGTCATTCCTTTTATGGGTAAGGTTGACATATGTCATCACTAGAGTATCGTTTTTTCCTCAGGTATCGCCTTGTGATTCCATTATCTTATATTAACATAGTTTGTATTGTTTTTCAGAAGGCGTGCATGGATATCTTTATGAGCACACGGTTCAATGTAGGTATCTTCCAAACATGACTTTGTTAAGGAGGTTAATTTTAAAATATTTAGGTGGGTGTGAATATCTGTGAAGAAATAGGCGTGTATGAACTTTTTGGGCGAAACGCATGAGAGAAGATTGACACTTAGGTCGATAAATATTTTGGTGTACATGTGAGCAAGATAGAAACACGTGTGTATAGACTTAACTATGGTTTTTCCACTTATGGAATTAAGGAACAATGATTTTACAATGGGAAACGCATGCTTCAAAACCACTTTAAAAAATGGTCAAACATTAGAAATCATGTTTTGACAATTAACATATTTACCATTTGTACTTGATACTTTTGCCTTCCTATCACCAAAGATATTGAATTTTTTATAAAGAGTTTAAATGATCATGCATCGCAATATTTTGTCTCTTAGATATATGGGTGTAATTTTTAAGAGGATTGTTTTTATTATCTAAAAAGGGTTAACAACACAACTTGTTGACTTGCTTGTCTTTCATTATTTTGTAATTTTTGTAATATTTAAATCAAGATATAAAACATTTATCTATTTAATTAAAAAGATTATCTAAACTAAAATTCAAAATTTTGAATAATAGCGTATGGAATAAATGAATCCAATTCAACTTTCATGTCAATGGAAATATTTTTAGATTGGTCAACCAATATGCATGTGTTGTTCACCTACTTATTTTCATTCTCTAGTTAATCTTTTTTGTAGCTGAAAAATCTAGGTGAAGAACCCTAAGGGTGATAAAGTAACATCAATTTATTTTCCTCTTAAATAAATTCAATGGAAAGTCACTCTTATATGTATGGAGTGTAAGAATCAAACCAATAATCTAATGAAACTAATGATTCAATCCAAATCAATAAACCCAATTTTTTTTAAGTTTGGTTTCAAATCAATCAAAACCGACATCAATGTTAGAACAAAACGGGATTGAAATTATAAAGAGGAAAAGTTATTTATGATTCAAGTTTTAGAAATCAACACTCAAAGTGTATGATGAAAAGATGAAACTACATATCAAAGTGGAATGGAGAGTATGTTAAATGAGAAAAATGATGAGTTATATACAACGCATCTAATTAAAATCATAATAAACATAACTTTTCAACATATTTTGTAACTAATTATAACCAACTTGATCATCAAACTAACTTCTAACAAACTTCATAAGAAGTGTTTGTTACACAAGCTATATTAATATGAATTTCAACATACCACCCAATTCATATTTAAAATTCTATTCATTCCTATAAACCTCTTTAATACATCAAGTATTTCCTTCTTCAATGTCTTTGTTACCATATTTGATGATATTCCGTCACACTAAGTTTTTAGTACTTAAAAATTTGTTATTTTTAAGAGTTTTATTGTTAATGCATTTTTCGTTTTGTATGTTTTTAACAAAGATTATGAAGATTCATGAAAAAGACCAAACCGCGCTGAAGTCATCCTAACTAGACAAATTTTATAGTATTTTACTATGAAAGTTAAAATGAAGAAATTAAGAGAGGAATGAAACACAAAGCACAAAATAAAATTATAGAAAAATACATAAGGCAGTCAATAGCGGTATACTCCAATACCATATCAGCTCTATCAAACTTCAGTAAGCCTTCACCACACTCCATTAACATGGCGGCATTATTCAAATAATATGTCAAATCCTAAATCAAACAAATCAAGCAAATTGGGACGAACTTAAGTATTGTCATGGGGCAATCGCACATTTTTTAGATTTTTTCTATAAATTGAATAATGTGGTTAATCATTATAGGGTTCTAATTTTTAGAAAGACTTAGGTGTTTTTTATACCAGTAAAAGGGAAAGCAAAGGCTACCATTAAAGGGTCATTTATGATCGTTATAAGTCTTTAATTTTGCTTTTCTATTGTCAAAACCATGAATCCCTTAAGGATAAATGGATAGTTCCATTATATTAGGCTCCTTTTCTATTCACATGTTTTGCATAACTACATTGAACTTGCAAAAAAGACTCCTTCAAAGCTGCAATGTATTCCTTTTCATCTTTGTTGGTGTAAAGCTTTAGATTTATTCGTACATTCCTCAGGATGAATTTGTTTAAGGAAGCCTTACTATGATTTATGAATTTGTAACCCAAGAGATTACCAAATCTTTCGCATCACATACCTTTTGAATTTAATCGGCACCTTAGTAGCACCGAATTGACAAAAGCGTGCACAAGAAAAAGTTATGCTCAGTTTGAAAAGGGTTGTATCATCCTTCCTTCTTTGAAACTTGTTTTCAAGCATAAAATTTCTCTGACTATCAAACCAAGCTCTATGAGCTTGTTTTAGATCATAGAGAGCCTTTTTTTCATTTTGAAAACATGAGTAAGAAGAATTTTATAAAACTGAGAGGATGATTAACATACACTTCCTTATGGATGTAATTATTCAATTACATACTATTTACATCCATTTGGAATAGTTTGGGAAAACATTATGCATGAGAAATCTAGAAACATGCTTATGGCTTCTAATCGAGCTACATGGGCATAATTTTCATTGAAAATTATGTGTTCCTGTTGATTGTAACCTTTTGCAATGAGTTTTAATTTATTTCTCAAAACATTTCCAAAAATATCAAGCTTGTTGTGAAAGACCCACTAAGGTTTCAATTACTAGATTATCTGAAGCTTTGGGAACAAGTTCTCAAACATTGTTTCTTTCAATTTGATTTTCTTCTTTCCTGGAATGAGACTAATGTTTGTAAATGATAGCTTCGTCAATACATTTCCTATATTTTTTTATCTATGAAAAAATTATGAGTTAGCTATAGATTAGAAAGTAAATCTTTTTTTAATCCCACTATAGTATAGTGTCAAATTTAGTGTCACGTGTCATTGATAACAGATTGACAATTATTTTTTTTAGGTTTAAATGTGTTTTTGGTTCCCCTATTTTTAAGTTTTTTAAGTTTTAATCTCCTCATTTTAAAATTCAAAATTTGGTCTCTAAACTTTACCTCACTTGATATTTGTTTGATCCCCCTTCATTTTTTGAGACGTGGCGCCCTTATTAATGACATGACACTATGCTACAGTAACTCCACGTCAGATTTTGTGTCATTTTTAATTAAAAATAGTTATTTTTTATTGGGTTAAATATGTTTTTAGTCCCTATAAATATGCGACCCTGCATTTTTAGTCCCTATAAAATTTTTCTTCAATAAATAGTCCTTATAAAATTTTTATGCATGCAATTTCAGTCCCTGCTATTTTCTAAAATTTTAAAAACGGTTTAATTATCCTTTAATTTTTAAATTTTTGAATAATTTTTTTTTTATATATGTTTAGAATACTGTAAAAGATTTATTTACCAAGTTTTAGAATTTTTTAAAACGAGAAAAATTAAATATGAATTTTTCAAATTTTAAAAAATAATGATAAAAGTAATGAAAATCTCAACTTAGAAATTAAATTTTGAGTTTCTTTTTTTTCCAGGAACTTTTGAAAACAACATGAACATGTTTGCAAAATAATCATTCTAAAATACAAAGGAAAATTTTATAGGGACTAAAAATGCAGGATCGCATATTTATAAGGACTAAAAACATATTTAACCCTTTTTTATTTTATAAATTATTAATAACTTTTTAAATTCTATTTTAGCATAAATTATTAATAACTTTCCTATAATTGTTTTTATTTTATAAATTCATTATTAATAATTTTAATTAAATTTTTATTTTAAATTAATTAATTAAAATTTGAAGGAATCAATGGGCCTAATTTTTGTAGTCCAGATATCTTTTCTTTAATAAAATAAATGTAAAAATAATTTTATAAAAGCTTATTTTTTTCTATATCAAACGATGTTGGACTGGTTTAGATTTCTATATCAAACCTTGTTTTTCTTGCAACTTTCATCTCCCATTTTAACACTTCAAACAATATTGTGGAAGCTTTCTATAAAGCTAATTGAGTATGCGGTGTTAAATGGTATGGATGCATACAGTAGGATAAGGGATTTCCTTTGTCTCTTGTAATATCTTGTTGTTCTAAAGTTTCACATTTTATGGTATTCTCTCTGGTTGAAAGTTGTGTATTGCCTTTTAGAACTAAGTGATACTTGTATTGTCTTACATCAATGCTCTTTGTGTTATCTTTAAATGATTATAATTAAGGTTCTTACAATTATGACTATATTTATAACATGATATTGTGTTATATGTAGGCTTCTAAACATTAACACATTTGTTTGGTTTAAAAAGTTTCTTTTTTTTATGTAGGTTGTGTTTCATAGTCTATCATATTATATGTAAGTTTCATTCTTTTAAGGTTGTATGTCCTTCCCTTAAAATAAAAAAAAACGTTGTGTGAGTCCTTCCTGTGGCATTGGTGATATATATATATATATATATATATATATATATATATATATATATATATATATATATATATATATATATATATATATATATATATATATATATATATATATATATGAGAATTTGTATGGTAAAATTTGTGAAAACGTGTACTTGAACTTATGTCACTCTATGTCGTGTCTTGTGCAATTCTTTTTTCTCACTTGTCAAACTCGAATGAGAAGAACCAAATCTGAGTATTGTCAACCCATTCTATTAACTTTGATGAATAAGTGTATCCGTTTGAAATAGTATTTTCATTATGTACCACATATTTAGTTGTGATTGTGTGCTAGGTCAATGTTTGGTTTAAATCCATCACGATAGCATGCATTGCATATATAAAGACCAATCAAAATTCTCAATGTTTTCCCTCACTTACAAATTGCTAATGTATTTCGGTATATATTACTGGAGAAGTTGAAAAAGAGTGGTGCTGCTGTCAAAGTCTGCCATGGTGATATTGTATCATTTGCTCTAACATTAAAGTTCCACATCGAAATTTCAAAGTAAATAGACATGTTCATAAAAACACTTTCACACTACTTTTCTTGAATCTTTAGTATTGGGCTGCTCTTGAGATGGACATGGGCTTTAGGTTAAAATATTATATGTTAATAATAAATTCATAAATAAACTTTCTAAAAAAATATTAATTAAAATCATTAAAATATTTAATTATTAAAAGTATTGATAAAAATAATTTTAAAAAATAAAGATAATAAAATTTTGAATTTTAAAATATTTTTAATGACGTGGCTGAACTATTCCACTTCCACGTTATTAATGAAGAGGCCAACTGTGCAAAATTGAAGGGGACCATAAAAATCTCAAGTGAGGTAAAGTTTAAGGATCGGAAACCTTGATTTTAAAATGGGAGACTAAAACTTAAAAAAATTGAAAATAGGAGGACAAAAATTGTATTTAAATTTTTTTTGACGATTTCTCAATTCACCCCATGAATATTTTATACACCGCGCGAAATTTCAAAAATGCCCCCAATTTCCGTAGATACATCTATGGAACACTCTTTTTTCAACTCTTTCCGTAGATACATCTATGAAAGATTTCATAAACTTCTCTTTTCAACCCCTTCTGTAGATACATCTACGGATTTCATGAACTTAATTAATTTGGGATTTTCCCAATTAATTGAGAAATTAATTTGAGATTTTCCATTTAATTTGTAACTTAATTTGGAATTTTCTCGATTAATTGAAAAAATCCCACGCTTCAATATATGACATGAACTTGGAAAAATCCCAAGAATTACTATGTTTTAAGGCTTCTGTAGATGTATCTACGGAAGAGTTTCGTAAGTGCAGCTACGAAACAAAATAATGTTTAAAAAAATACTTCTGGAAATGCATCTACGAAAATACGAGGACATTTTTGTCAATTCGGTGGTGCGTAAAAGACTCATAGGGATGAGAAATTGTCTTTTTTTTTTTAATTAAAAGACAAACTAATATTATTATATCATTATTTTCTCTTTGCTACCAAAACGCACGTGAATGACAAAGTAGTTCATCTTCTTTAAATTTCATGGATTTCTTCATCATTGTGCAACATTTTTATATATTTTTGTTTGTTCTACAAACATGGATTTATAGAAGCAAGGAGATATTGTCGTAATTCGTAAAGAATTTTTTTTTGCCTCAAGTGGGTGTCCCAAATTTTAGTTGAACTACAATTCAGTAGTTATTGAAATATTAATTAGCTTTTATTATATTTTTGTGTTTGACATTGACAAATGCTAACATGTGATTCAGGGGCATAAGTTGATAAATTATTTATAGTAATATTCTTTTGGAATGCCTATAATTTATTTTTTAAAACTTTAAATACGATTTTATTTTAGTTAAATATTCTAATTAAAGTATTTTTAACACGTGCTTTTGAGACACAAGTTAGGAGGACCCTTTGACATTTTAGGATAGTGTAATGTATGCACGTTAGCCACCTTAAAATGTATTACCTTGAGTATAATGACCACTCTTAAAATTAGGAATTGTTTAACGTAAATAAACTTGAATTAATTTGTTTTTAGACTTGATTTATTATGATTTTAAGGTTTTGTTTAAAGTTTGAAGGGCAAGAAAAGGGATGACTTTGAAAAAAAAAAGTATTGAGTGAAAAGAATAGAATCATTTAAGTATGGAGGATTTTAGGGGATCTATTATAATATATTAAATCAAAATCGCACATTTTAGTCCTGACACTTAAATATAATTTAAGTAACGTCGCCCATATTCTTACGCAGCACTTTCTTCCAACATTCATTTTTACTTCTCAAAAGAAAACTTCACATAGTATTAAAGGTCAAAGGCTCAAATCCTGACAAATGCAAAAAAGAAATTAATAATAATAAAAATAATAAATTTAATAATAAATATTAAATAATACATCATTTTAACATCAAAACATATTAAAAAATTGTGTTTTATTAAAAATATTTATGTAGCTCAGAAAAATATTAAATCTTAATTTTTTTTTGTTTAGAACACAAAATAGTACTAATATTAATAACAATATTTGATTTTGCTAATAATAGTGATAATAATACCAAAATTAATTGATAATAAATTGACTCTACTATATATATATATATATATATATATATATATATATATATATATATATATATATATATATATATATATATATATATATATATATATATATATATATATATATATATATATATATATATATATATAGGACATATCCTATGAGAATGTCATATTTATATGAGAATGTGAGAATGAATCTGAACCATTGGATTTTAAAATAAATGGTAGAGATTATGAGTGAATCTTTTTTTCTCTCTCCTACATCATTTATTTCAAAATGTAGGAGAGAGAAAAAAAAGATTCACTCATAATCTCTACCATTTATTTTAAAATCCAATGGTTCAGATTCATTCTCACATTCTCATATAAATATGGCATTCTCATATGATATGCCATATATATATATATATATATATATATATATATATATATATATATATATATATATATATATATATATATATATATATATATATATATATATATATATATATATATATATATATATATGGGATATATTTACTCCAAGTAAGTTATTATAACTTACTCCACATCTTGACCATTAATTATTTTCAATCTAATGGTTAAAACTAATAAGGAATAGTTTTCTCTCTCCACATTTAATTACTTATTATTTTTAACCATTAGATTGAAAATTATAAATGGTCAAGATGTGAAGTAAGTTATAATAACTTACTCTTGGAGTAAATATAACCCTCCTCATATATATATATATATATATATATATATATATATATATATATATATATATATATATATATATATATATATATATATATATATATATATATATATATATATATATATATGTTTCGGTAACAGAGTTCAGTTTTCAAAGATCGAGTATCCTGCCAAACCTGTCTCATAACATAGTTCATAGTCCAAATCTCTGCACCAAAAACTACATGATTCCTTCATCTCTATATCCACCACATGATGGCAATCTGTAATAAATATTGTCTAGAGTTCAAAACTTTGGAGAACCATTACTGGAAGTCCTGGGCAGTAACAGACTAACATAAAGATGAAGGATAAATTGCTTCCCACGGCCGTTTTGCATTACGACATTCATGAAACAAATGATCAAGATTCTCGATGCTCCCCCCACAGATCGCACAAGTTGGTGTAGCTGCGAGATGTTTCCAGTTTTGCTTTGCATTGGTAGGCAAAGCTTTCTTTCCAATTAACTAGAGAAATATTCAGATTTTTTCTGGGACTTTACGACTCCATACCTTCGTCCGATTGCAGCGGACATCAACCATGTTAGAACCCTTTAAAAGATGGTAAGCAGATGTTGTTGTATATGCCCCATCAAATTTATGTTTCCAACGTAATCTATCAGCGCCTGTAAACTCCAATGGAATGCACACCTGCATAATCTCATCACGAGTATATGAAGGCAGCACTGTATACAACATTTCAAAGTTCCAAAATCCACTCTTGCATACATCATGCACGTGCAAATGAGTATCAGAAATATGCACAAAGGGGACCCTATTGCAAAGCTTCCCTAAACCTAGTCAGTTATGATACCAAAACAAGGAATCTCCAAGGCCTAGCTCGACTGAAATTCCTTTCCCAAATGCTCTTTGGTTTTCAAAATGTCCCTCTAAATATACGAGTCACTCGATTTTTTATTAACTTCAAGAACAATTACCCTTTCCAAGTATTTTTGACACAACACTTGCACCCAAAACTTATCCGGATAACGAATAACATCCTCCAAGAGGTTTCCAAGAAGCGCCACATTGTTCATCCTAGCACTTCGAATACTGATGCCACCATCCACTTTGGGGCAAGTGATATCACACCAAGGGACTAGATTCTAGTTGCGGTTGCTAGCCCCGTTAGCCCAAATACATCTTCTAATACTATTGTCCATATACTCACAAACAAATTCAGGAAGCCACAGTGATTGCATTGCATAAATCAAAAGGGAAGACAAAATTGATTTTGCTAGGCACAATTTTCCAGCTTTATTTAAAAGTTTGTTTTTCCACGAGGCCAAGCGAGTATTTACATTGTCAATGATAGGGGCAATGTTCGCTCTTGTGACTCTCCCTTTCAAAATAGGCAATCCAAAATACTTACATAGGTTGCTAGCTCTAGTAATACCGAAGATATTAGAAAGCTCCTGTTGCAGATCACTATCCATATTGGTTGAACAAAACATTCTGGACTTCTCAACGTTAATTTTCACTTTAGAAGCATTGCAAAATTCATTAAGAGTATTTGCAACTAAATGAATTCGTTCCTTGTTCCCTTCATAAAACAACCACACATCATCCAGAAGAAAAAAAAAGAGAGATTCCAATACCTTCCTTATTCATGCAGATAGACTTTCAAGCATCATCACACACAAGCTTCTGAATTTGAACTGCTAGATGCTCCATACAAAGCACAAAAAGGTAAGAAGACAATGGATCCCCTTACCGAAGGCCTCGTTGAGGCTTGAAGGGGGGCTAATTTAGAACCATTCCACATAATAGAGATGTTAGCCTCTTGAATACCCCACATAATCAAGTTAACTACAAATTGCAGAAAGCCAAAATCCAATAGCATGGCTCGAAGAAAATTTCAAGTGACTCTCTCATAAGCTTTCTCCACATCAATCTTGAGAGCCACTAACCCTCCCTTTCTCTTACGAGTGTGTATAGTGTGCATGACTTCCTGAGCCAAAATTATATTTTCTTTAGTCCCTTTTCCCGATATAAAGCTACCTAGTAACGGACCAACAAACTCAAAAAAAAGTGGTCGTAACCTGTTCAATTTGATTTTCACAAATTGATTTAAACCGTTCAAATTTAATATTAATAATAAATATACTTAAAACTAAAACCGCACAAAAAAAATTAGAAATTTTTCCACTATGCCACCTTAAACACATCCCTGATGGTATTTTCATGTGGTTTAAATTTTTGTCCTTTTTTTTCTTTCTTTTCTCTATTAGCGAAAACAAGAGGAAAACAAAATCAATATATTCCGGTAAGCATCAACTCAATAGATGAAGAAAACAAAAATTGGTCTAAATACTCGTCTCTCCTTGCCAAACAAATCGTACAAGTCTCATGACGTAGCCACGGAATCAATAGAAAAATTATACAATAAAGCTAATTAGGCAGCAACAATAATAATAGATTAATCTAAATGGTAATAGATCTTGGATCTTTTAAATAAGTGGTAAAGAATTCTAACATGACATTTGTGAATGGAAAAGTTTTTGACTAAAAAAATTCATCTCGTATTTTCAACTGATTCTCCTATATAGATTAATTATTTTAAATGACAATGTAAACTTCGCACATATATATGGTATTAAGAAAACAACTAATTAGGTCTAGACTAATGTTTTTTTTTTTTGACAGAAGGTTTAGACCAATGGTTAATTTTATACAAAAAGTAAAATAAACAACCTCCAAAGTGCATAAAATATTTTTATATTCAATTCATTTTTTTTAGTATAAAAGTTACTAGAAGAAAGATAGCACGATATGCAATAAAATAGAATAGATGCTACTTTGTTAGGTCATATATAATTTAATAGGAAGAAGGTGGATTGTGGTCTATTTTAGGTGTAAACATTTATTTGATGGTAGGTGGAAGAAAAGATATGATATGGATGACAACATGTCGGGTCGGGTGCGGGTTTCACACTATTCAAACCCGCATTTAAAATTGGCATTTGAATCTAAATCTAAATCTAAATATTGTTCAGGTGGCAAAATAACACTCACGTCTACATCCGTTGAATTCGGGTTTTTTCACCCAAAACTGAACCTGCAGCAAAATACAGAAAATATATTTTTCCTATAATTTTCCACAAATATTATATATATATATATATATATATATATATATATATATATATATATATATATATATATATATATATAAGCGGGTGTGATTTCGGGTGCGGCTTTCACACTACCCAAACTCGCACCCGAACCCGAATCTGAACCCAGTCAACTCGATTTTTCATCCGTTGACTTGGGTGCGGGTGGGCTCCGCGGGTGTGGGTCTGCTTGCCATACCTATATGACATAATAGAATTGAAGGATAATACAGCCTCTTAGATCGTGTAAGAATATATAAAATAGTAATATTGGGAAAAACCTCAAGTTAATTTAGTTTAGAAGTTTTTTCGTAGATATAATTTTGAAAAGTCTTAATAACAGAATGTTCCGTAGATGTATCTACGGAGTATTCCGTTATATTTTAAAACAACTGTGTTTTACTCCAAAACTCCAATTTGTTTTTCAACGACAAAATAATACAGCAAAAAAAATACATAAATTATTGTGCCGTCAACTCAATGATATATAGTACATGAAATAATACATCATATACATCATCCAACGAGTGATATGTCATTAGGGGTGGGAATAGGTCAGGCCGGCCTACAGGGGCCTATGACCTAGCCTATATAAGGCCAGGTTAGACTTATTTAACAAAAAGGTCAGACTTAGGCTTTTTTAAAAGCTTATTTAATAAAATAGGTCAGGCTTAGGCTATTAGAAAAGCCTATGAAGCCTTATAGGTCGGCCTATATTTTCATGTATATTAAAAATAGGCTAAATAGATCAGTCTATATTTGCATGTATATTAGAAAAAAAACTAAATAGGCAAGCCTATATATGCACGTGTATTAGAACAAAGGCTAAATAGGTCGGTATATATATATATATATATATATATATATATATATATATATATATATATATATATATATATATATATATATATATATATAATATGCATATATATGACGACTTATAAGGTTTCTTAAATAATATGCATTAATTGAAAACCATAATAAAAAATAGGCTTTCAGGCCAGGCCAGGCTTTTAAAAGGGTCAGGCCACGACAAAAAAGAGAGTTTATTATAGGCCACAGGTCATGCTCAGGCCTTTTAAGTTTATCGTAGGCCAGACTCAGGCCTTATAAAGCCTAGCCTAGCCTATTTCCACCCCTATATATCATATACATAATCAAAATAAAGTATATCAATATAATAAAAATACAGACATCAAAATAATCAACACTATCACTACTGTGTGTGCAGGACAATATTTACATCCTCTCCTCTGTCTCTCGCGCCTCCTCTGCGTCCACCACCTCCTTTGTCGGCTCGTCTACCTCTACCGTCTACTACCCTACTTGTCCCGGCACGATGTCTACGATACACCAATGCCCCATGTGCCAGCTCCATGATATCATCCAATATATATATATATATATATATATATATATATATATATATATATATATATATATATATGAAATCAAACCCCCTAAGGGGAGAAACCACCCTCCATGTCTGCCCGCGCTATATTACTGTCTGACGACAGCGAGGAAGCACATCTTGAGTAGGGGTGACAAAACGGACCCGACCCACTGGGAAAGTCCGTTTTGTCCGCACTTTTTCACGGGGCGAGTCAAGGTTTTAGACCCACTCTCTTTAATGTGTCTGCCACGCCCCACCCCTTTTTTTTTACGGGCATGAACTTTTTCATATAATTTCACTATTTTTAGGCCTAAAAGGTTCAATGCTTGCGGGCCTTCCCCGCCCCAGCCTCACTTTTTTGTGGGGCAGGGCAAGGTTTTAGACCCGCACTCTCAAAATATGCCTGCTCCGCCCTGTCTTATTTTTTCACGGGCTTTTGCGGGACGGACATGCTAGTCTGTCACCCCTAATCCTGAGTGTGGTCCATCTGAGCTGGTCTGGGCGGTGATCCCGCTGCAGTGTGGACCATATAGGGGTGTGACACAGTGAAGAACCAAGTGATGTACCCATCGATGAAGTCCAGTCTAATTCTACTCTGGTCGCCCGAGCCTCGTCCGGAACCATGTGCTACTGATAGTCAACAAAGATCCAATTTATCTGCCGACGGGTCAACCCGAGAGGAGCTGAGACAAAAGGTGGCGAAGTATCGTTTGACAGTAGCCGAGCTACCGCATGACGCGCTCTGGAAGATATGAAATAGTGATGGTCAAACTGCATGCCAACCATCTAGAGAATAATGCAATGTTATCAAACGGGTGCGTCTCACAGTAAGTAGCGTAGCAATCATATCGGGTGTCCTCGGCAACTATGCAGTCCAGATATACTCTGTAAGGATCCACCGCCTGGTTCCCTCTCACAGATATGAAGACACGAGCACATGGTCAGGCCTCATTGTAGCCATCCACCTCTCCCCAGCCAATGATCATCGGGAAATGCTATAATATCCAACCCTAAAATGAAAATAAAAACACTGAGATCAAACATTATCACGAATATAGAATGAAAAGTAGTGAAAAATAGTATAAGGATATAAGATTGTTACCACTAATAGTGAACAACTGTCTGCAACAATCCTAGTCTTCCACAAGTATCCCTCTCCTAGTCTCGGATAACTGTACCATAGTGTTGCCTCCCCCAGTTGTACTCATGAATCTGTGCGGGATCCAAAAAGTACATGAGGTAAGGGACATACGTATATGTGGAGCTCATGTCCACAAACAACTGAGTGCCAATCAAAAATAGAAAGTAACACCTAAGCACACGTTGTCTGTGTATCTCCACCTCAACTGGGTCAGCAACAGCTTGTCGTGCCGCAACTAACTCCTCATCATACCTCCACATCAAGAAAGAAAACCTCACGTGCGCTCCGCGGGTCTTATCCACCTCCTCTAATGTATTTACTGGATCAACCTCAAGCTCCTCAACCAGAAGCTCTATCACTTCCTCTTCGTCATCCTACCGTGATGAAGGAGGGAACCCCCGATAGGTATATGCAATAAGCATGAGACGCCGTTCAAGGTAATAGTAATCTCACCATGAGGTAGATGGAAGGAGGACGTATTTTGGTGTCATCTATCTGCAAATTCCAAGAGCATCCCGCTATGGATAGTGGTGTACCCAATCTGACATAGGTCCATGCTGTGAGGACATCTCTAAACCACGGCTCCTCAGGCTGCTCTAGAGATAATATCTTCTACCTATGGTTATAGAACTTATGGGTCGTCCTATCCTGAAAATTTCTAATGAAAACACTGTTAATAACAAGCAATGTTAGAAATAATAAATTTCCAATGAGAACAAAAAAATAATAAGTCTAAGCAATGTTACCTCTCCATCCCAGACATGTTTAGCGGTATGATCAATGTATCCTGTCAACATGAAAAATTGGAGGGACCCCCTAGGTAACCCTCAAGAGCATCAACATCCTCATGTAGTGGGTCAACACCATCAGGAGGTGGCATAGGAGAACCATCATCGACTGGAGGTGGCACAGGAGAAGCAAATTCAGCTGGAGGTGGCACTGAAATATCCCGATGATGTCTGCGGGAGGAGGGCGCCGAGGATGTACCCTTGCCAACATCCCGACGCCTCCTGGATGAAGAAGTAAAAGTGGAAGGCGTGTGTGCACTAAGCTGCGGAGTAGTCTGCGGTGTGGCCTCAACCAAGACCTCTACTGGAACAGAGGTGTCAGCTACCATTGGGACTATCTGGCTCCGTACACGTCACACAGAGGCATGTTGGTAACCCTCCAATGTATCAGTCGGTCCATCTCATTAGCCATAATGTCTGCAAGGTATAATAAATAAATACTAATTTGATACGATTAAGTTTAAAAACATAATAAAAAAAGAAACAAATTTAACTTCGTAGATGCATATGTGGAAAACTTCCGTATACACAACTACAAAAACATAAACAAATCATAATAAGATATAATGTTACTATCAGTGCTCACTAAAATAACAATCTCTTAGATCGTGTGTGTGTGTGTGTGTATATGAAGCACAATTGAATAAAAATGAATAAAAGTTTTTGTTTCGTATTGGAACCACAATTGTGATTGATGATAATGGACTCCTGATGCAATGATGTTGATCTTCAATACGACAACACGGGGTACACCTGCAAAGTTATCACACCAACATCCAAATCAGTTACTGAGTCCAAGACGAGTGAAGGAAAATTATGAGATTAAAAAAGTCTACCTTTAGTCTCACGTGTGTCCATTATATATGATGGATAATTTTATTTGGGCTTAATATCTGAATCTTACCTGTATGGGGCCTTTGGCTGGCCCATAACAGTTTTATGGATGGCTTCTAGGTATTCGGAGCATCCTTCGAAATGTGCTTACAAAATCTAGACTCCATATTGAAAAGGTGTGTGAAAATCAATCTGATTCTATATTGGGAAAAATACAATTTCACGGTAACAGAAGTCATTGTACTAGAACACAGAATACCATGCTTACTTGCTTTTGAAAAATTGAAAGAAAAAACTAGTAACTACACACATAATCACTACATCAAATTAGACACTTGAATTTGAAATAATGTGTGATGCCAGTGATTATGCAATTGGTGTAGTACTAGGAAAACGAAAGGCAAAAAATTTCCATGCTAAAAAATTATTCAAGTAAAGTTTAGAATGACGATGCATAACTCAAATCATGGAAATTATCAATAACTATATACTAGTAATACAGTGTTAATAGACACTTTTAAATTTTTTTTTAATAAAAAGTGGCTAAATGGACAACAAGTAGTATGTAATTACTTTCATAAATTGATTAATGGAGATTTAATGCCAAAAAAATGTTTTGGTAACAAATAGAACTATTATTTCAAAAAGTAACAACCTGTACCGCAACCATCATGATAGAATACATGAATTAAGTGATTCAAGATAAATGGCTTTATAATTATGCAACAAGAGAAAAAGAATTACTTGCGATAGTTTATGCATTGGAAAATTTTAGATCTTACTTGATTGTGTTGAACAAGTGACTCCAAGCATGAGGGGGAAGAGGGAAGTGAATTATGGTATTAAAATTTGTGAGTAATTTTGAAAAATGTTTACTTAAAATAACAATTTGTGTTAGTATTGAAATAACACAATGAAGAGTTACAGAGACAATTAAAACTCAGAAAATAAATAACATAATATAAAGAGATAGGGTTAGAGAGATGGTACTGAGATTTATAGACGTTTGACAGAATGTTGTCATAGTCCTCTCCCCAAAAGATCTTATTGAGATTTTTAATAATGACTTGAGCTTTTACAGGTTATGCCCACGAACCTTTGTTACAAGAGAATCGAGAGATTTCACATTAGCATATCCCTTCAACCAAACAAGAAATTTTTCACGGGTTTAGATCACAAGCCGAGTAGAGATTTTACCAACTAATCTTAATAACCAAACATAACTTTTACCATACTGAGTTCTAGAATCAAATAGAGATTTTCACTGGTTTATATCTAGAATGAAAACAAGAACATTTAAGAGAATTTCACTCTTAAAATAAACAAATAAAGCATGATATTAGTACAAAACTTTTCTCACAAGTAGTATTCATTCACAATGCACTAAAGCAACTTATGGTGAAAGAAAAATATCAGGGTAGTAAAATAAAAAGAAACAAGGAAACTCTAAATTCTGCTATGTTTTCAAACAAGGAAATGCCTCTTTTATATAGGAGAAAATAGGGCTCAAAATGAAACAATGCATGGACTGTTTTAACGAGATAATCAATTAGCCCAATCATTTATTAAATGTGAATAATCGATTGTGCAAGCCACAAATGGAATGTTTTGATTTCTAACTGTTGTCAATCATTAAGAGAATTATTCCAATCGATTTTGAGCATTATAAAGTGAAATAAATTATTATAACCGTAGAGCTAATCGATTATTCAATGGTAAAACAACTCCTAATTGGTTAGACAGTTCCCTAATTTATTTGTTATGCCTTTAAAAAGTTATTAGGTAATTTTAGCGAATAAAGATAGGCTCCTCAAAGGTTTTAAGTGTGTGTGTGTGTGTTATCGTAGTTGCTTAGGAGTTATTCTCCTACTTTCACAAAAAATTTCACTCAGACAAACACGACGAGATGAGCTTCCACATTTTCTCTATTTCACAACTCTAAAGCTTCAAGTTTCTTTGCTAGATACACCAAACTAATAAGCACTTCAATGGAACCTTGATTTATTTACTTGATGAAGCTTGAGATATCTTCAAGTTAATCACCATCAATAGTGAGTCAGAAAAATATCACCACTTACTTCAACAAGTATCAACATTGTCATCATCAAACCACTAAGCAGGGTCGTCTCAACTTTTTTGGAGGCCCCGTGTAGATTAGTCGTAGTTTAGTCACAAAATAATAAATAGAGGCCCTATTTGACTATATTTTAATCAATATAAATATTTTATGAGGCCCTATTTAACCACATGTTAAGTGTGAAGAATTTGAGGCTTTGTACGCTAGCCCGCCTTGCACCCCCTTAAAGACGACCCTGCCTCTAAGGTAATCATCAATAGCAGACTTATTGGTTCAACAACAGTTGTATTAATTTCATAGATGTTATTACATAGATCCACATTCTTCTTTTTTTATATAAAAAAAATCTATCCAAAATAGAGTACCACACACAAGGATACCAATTTTATTTGGTTGATTGTAGGGGTGTTCATGGGTGCAGGTAGACTCGCGAATCCATCGACCCAAACTGAACCAACCCATAAATTATCCAAACTCATTCATTGATGAGTATACCCAACCCGTATAGTTTTGGTTCAGGTATCAAGATTGAGTTTCTCAACTCATGGATCCATTGACCCAGCCCGTTAGTGTGACAGTGATTTTTTAAAATTATTTTATTGAAGATATAAAATTAGTATATCACTAGAAACCACAATTTTGCCATTGTTTTATTTACCACCAATGCTACTACTAGATCAATAAGTTAAATTAATTTTAAGAATAACTGGTGTTATTTATTTTCATTTGTATCATTTTCAACTTATGCAACTTATAAAAATGATGTGTTTTGTGAAATTTTATAATTTTATTAAGGGTGTGTTTGTTTCGGTACTTGGAAAATGATTCCTGTGAACCCGAGGCTGGAAATAATTATTCTTTTGTTTAGTAGACGGGAAAGAAAAAAATGTGTTGAAATAAATAATATCCAGAAATATAATGAAATTTTAAATATTTATTCTCATGTCAAAGGGTTGGAATCATATATTGCAAAGGGAATAAAAAATAACAAACTATAGCTATCCACTTTCATATTATTTCAACACATTATTTTATATTTTTAAAATTTTATAAATAAAATAAAATTCAAAAATATTTCTAAGAACCTTAATCATTTACCAAACAAATTGATGAGAATAAAACTCCTGACATTAACATTCATAAGAATAACATTCCCAGAATTATAATTTAAATCTTTCAAACAAAAACACCCTAAAAGTTGTGACATATGGATGAATTTTTAAATATCATAAAATATATTTCATTCAATTTAAGAATAAAAAATATATGTAATTATATTGAACTGTGTTATAATTTTTTATAATATAAAAAAATAAACAAATTTGATACACAAACCGACAAACTAACCCAACTTTTATGAACGGGTCAATTTAATTCAATTTTAATTATTAAATTGTGGATTGAACAATGAACTTAATTGATTAAAATATGAAAGAATTGGATAACGAGTTAGGCCAACTCCAATTCAACTCAACTCGAATACCCCGCTAATTAATTGATTAATAATGATACACATACTATTTTTTTTAAGTATTCGAAAATCAAACTTAGACCATACATTTATTAGTTTAGAATATCAATATGATTTAACTTGAATTTTAATTTGATATTTTAAATTTATTTGTTGAAAGTGAAAGTTTTGCGGTCAACATGATTAACATAATTATAAATAATAGAGTGAAGACCAAATTTTGTCTCTCATAAAAACTACAGAATCCAAATTAGTTCTCCACAAAAAAAAGATCCGATTTAATCCCTTACAAAATATAACCGGGTCATATTAGTCTTTCTGTAAATATTTTTTTCAAACCGGTTTTTTCTTCTACTTTTAAACCGTGACTGGACCGCCAAGTCGTATTTTATTTTTCATTTTTTTTAAAACTAAATTGATTTTTATTTTTAATTTCGATTTTATTTTTAAACAATTCAAATTTTAAAATACAAAAAAAGATAAGATTTGTTCTAAAAAGGAATCGAACTCCAGACGTTTAGGTTACATCCTATGCCTTTACCACTATGCCAACGTACACTGGTGACAAATAATTCGCATGATTTATAGTAATATTAAACAATTCTAAATTTAAAATATAAAATATAAAATTTGTACCCATGAGGTCTCAAACTCAAGTCCCTTCAAATTTAATGATAGTCACTTCACTTTAAATATGAAAAGTGATCTAAGAGCGGGTGAATCAGTTAGATTAATCGGTATTAGTGAATTTTTCTCAATTATGAATGTTAGCAATGTTGTTCTATTTTTTTCGAAATTGTTATAATAGTTTCAAAAAAAATCAAAACATTGTTAACATTCATTATCAAGAAAAATTCACTAATATCAATTAATCTAATTCATGCAACCCCTCTTAGATTACTTTTCATATTTACAATAAAGTGACTACTATTTAATTTGAAGGGACTTGGGTTTGAGACCCCGTAGGTACCAAAATTTATGTTTTTTGTTTTAAATTCAGAATTGTTTAAAATTACTATAAATCATGACAATTATTTGTCATCAATGTATGTTGACATAGTGGTAAAGGCATAGGAGTGACCTAAATGTCTTGAGTTTGATTCCTTCTTAGAATAAATCTTATCTTTTTTTATATTTTAAAATCTGAATTGTTTAAAAATAAAATCAAAATTAAAAATAAAAATCAATTTAATATTTAAAAAATGAAAAATAAAAAAAATAAAATACGACTTGGCGGTCCAGTCACGGTTTAAAAGTAGAAGAAAAAACCGGTTTGAAAAAAATATTTACAGAAAGACTCATATGACCCGGTTATATTTTGTAAGGCATTAAATCGAGTCCTTTTTTTGTGGAGGACTAATTTGAGTTCTGAAGTTTTTGTGAGAGACCAAAATGGGTCTTCACTTTAAATAATATATTCTTTTAAATTTTTAATGAGTGACGTGGAGTATTATATTTGTCATGTTATATGGTGAAAATTTCTATTACTATCATTTATTTATGGGAACACGTTCTCCACCCTCAACTAAAATTTCTGAGTCACTTATTTAAAAGAGTCAAAATCACTTACTACTCCGACTAATTTGTTTTTGAAGATACAATTTTTTAAAGTTTTTTTTTTTTATATTTATCTTCTAAAATGCAGGTAATTTATTGATGTAGAAAAAAAATGGACGAATTAAAAAAAGAAGAAGATATTTTAATGTTTATTTTGTAATGCTGAAAAATACCCACTCATTCACCTAATAGTTAGGTAGGGTTTGCCATGTGTGGCCAACGTTGACTTATTGTAGAAAATTTATTAAATGAAACTGATCTGTCTTATCTATGACTGTTCGTAAAGCCAAATCAAAATGATGAAACGGCATGTGACATGTGAGCCTCACATGCCAATCAATCTATACTAGTGTATTAGTGTAGTTCTACATTTAATTGGCATTTGTATTATCAAAGCGGGCCTATTAAATGCAACAATAGTATAATGTTTTATCTATTCCAGAAATACATAAAATAATTTTGATCTTATTTTAGAGTCACTTATAGAAATTTTCATGAATATTTTTCAGAGTACTTCACCAATATAGCTAATAATTAATGAATGAATAAAATTTAACTACATTAAAAATTACGACAACGTTGTTCATTTATGATTTTTTAATGTTGTGGTTGATTGAAAATGTTAGAATTAGTCATATACCGCTTAGTTTTGTAAAAGAAGAAAAAAGATTTTAAAATTATATAAAAGATTTAAATTTTTTTTTACAAGATGTTCCAGTCAAAAATATTTTAAACTGTATTTGACTTTTGGTTGTTCTCTTATACTCAGGGATGTGCATGAGTAACTAATTAATGTGAACCAATCCATTATTATGGTTATGTTTTATAAACCAAATCATTTGTCACAAAAACCAGTTTGAAATTCAAACAGATTCCGAACCCCTTTAAAACCAATAGATTGTCTGTGGGGAGCCTCAAGCCTTGGGAAGATAGGAAGTGCCATTGGAAAATCATTGTTCACGGACGAGTGCACTGCTAACAAGCTGAGGATATCGTTTGCTCAAATATTATGGAGATTGATATCACACATAAGCAGAAGGAAAGTATTTCTAAAAAGATAGTGTAGGAAATAAGTTTGATCAACTAGTGGAGTTTGAATGGAAGCCAAGGTTTTGTGATGTTTGTCAAAAAGTTGGTCATCAATATGAAAATGAGAAGCCTAAGGTGAACAAGCAATGGAGACCTGTGCAGGCAAAAGAGAAGATCCAATCAGTTGAGGTAAGTACTCCTAACAATCATATAGAACCAACATCCAATTCTTGGACCCAAGTGGTTAACAAAAGAAAGTTGAAGGGGAAAGATGCTATGCAAGATATTGTAACTGGGGTTGAGATACCATGTAGTAATGGTTTTAAGGAACTTAGGATTGGGAATTGTAACACCCGATATTTAGTTAATTATTTAATTATATACTTTCAAATTATTTCGAATTTAATTATTGAATTTATGGAGTGTTGAGAATTGTTGACATGGGTTTTTATGATTAATTAGTTGATTAATTAATTGATTAAGTTGTAGAAATAGTATTGAAGAAATACTAAATTTACTATATGGACTTAATTAAGTGATGGTGGTAGTAAAAGGTGGGGTGTGAATGTTAGGCCCAATAGGTTTAATGAAACTAAGTTAAGATAAGGATTAGGCTAATTAGAAGAGAAAAAATCTTGGGGAATTGGTCATGGGAAGTTGTAGAGAAGAGAGAAAATAGGAGAGAAATTCATTCCCGTTTTTCTTGCAGCAGTCTCACTAAATCGAAGATCCCCGATTCGTTAACCGTTGGATCGTCGCCAAATTTTGTGGGTAGGTTCGAAACACCTATAGCTAACTTTTGACCGTTGGGATCTTCAAAATAAGGTCTGAGTTGTGAGATATGATCATCGCACTGTAGCTGCATATTTGGAAAATTTTTCAGCTTTTGATTCTGATTAAAAGAGGCAATGGTTGGGAGCTAAGGCTAGATGGCTTCGATCGGTAGAATTGTAGAACAGACTCCGAATACAAGGTAAGGGGTGGGGTTCTAACTCTATAACCGGATTCATGGTGAATGATATGTGGGGGTTAAATTCGTAGGAAATTATTCCTGATTATTTATTGTGATTCTGTTGTGTTGATTCGATGAAATTAGTTGTTGTTGTGGTGATAATTGTTGTTGTTTTATGCGAAGTTGAAGGATGTTTCAGTGACGATGTATACCTCTATTTATTAGTATAGCAACGATATAGGCTTATGCCTTGTGACGATGATGTTGTTTGTTGTGTGTGTTTGTTGCATTCATATACATATGCATTTTTGGCGACGGCCTGGATTGGCAAATTAGTGACGAAGGCTTATGCCTTGATGCCTCTGTTTAACTGGCAATTGGCGATGGGGGCTGAAGCCCTGGGTACCACATGCATGTGCATTTGATAGAGTCTCATTATATGTGGCATGAGTGTGATTTAATTGTGACGTGATGTGACTTGAGTTGTTGTTAAATTGTGATAATATGGATTTGTAATTATAAATTGTTATACTAATGACGTGTTGTGACAGGTATTGTCTGGAAGATGAGAAATAGTTGTTATAACTATTAATATGTTGTTGTTATTTATTTTTGTTAATTATAACTGTTCAGGTTAATTGTTATTATAAATGTAGTCTGAAAGCTGTAACGTGATAATTTCGTATGATTAAATTCTAATATATTGTTTATCATGCGTTTGTTTATATTGGTAGATATCTCACCCTTTCTGAATGATGTTTCCCTACCATGGGAAATTGACAGGTACTCAAGATAGCGGTGGAAGTTTGAAGTGATTTTATGAAGTCTTTAGTTGTTGTTATTCGAGTTGGTGTCTTGCTCTGATACGTAGCACTCGGGGGGATAAAACGATTGTTTTATTTATTAATTCTTTTGCTGAATTTTTATATGGTTTTGGTTTAAATTGTAACTTAAAGTTACCGTGCAATGATGCTACGACTTGATTTGAATAGTTATGAAGTTTGTTGATTCCGCTGCGAGTTAATTATTGAATTTAAACAAAGTGATTTTTAGTAATGATTTGATTATCGTTTTAAATTTTTGTGCTATGTATCTATGAGGGAAGGCAAATAAGCCGTAACTGTTTTTGAAATGACGAATATGTGATACCTCAAATGAACTTGTTTGAAATTTATACTCTGATTTTATTATATTTTTCGGGTAGAATTTGGGGTGTTACATTAGTGGTATCAGAGCAGGTCGGTCCGTCCGGCCAGAGTCGTCTAATTATTGTTTATCCCTTTGTACGCGACAAGTGTGTACAACACTGTCGGTACTTGTTGCTTTCTGGTTGTTGCAGGAATTAGTTTGAGCGAAGTGGGGGAGAAGCTTTACTTCTCGGATGTGGTTCAGTTGCAAGTTCGCAAAGAGGATTGTTGTCTGGGTGTTTCAAAAACTGAATTTCGGCAAAAGAATGTGTCTCTCGAGTTATAAAAAGTTTGGAAGTGAGGAGATATGTTAAGAGTTGTTTGGAATATGTTTAAGTTGAAGAAAAATGAGTTTTGGAGTGGAAATTCCGTAAGCAAAACGCAGGAAATTGCTTAATGTTTTGTGAAACTTCAAAAATTCATAATTTGAGTTCTGGACATCCGATTTGAGTCCCGTTTGAAGCGTTGGAAAGCTAACGAGATGAAATGTATTTTAAAAATGGTTTCAGAAGCTGTAATAGACTTATTTATAACAGGATGATGTTGGAAAGAGATGGAATTTGCGGTTACGCTTGTCCTTGGAACTGGACTTGTTTGTTGGTGCCGCACAGGACGTCACCGTCAAAGTTGAGTGAATTTAAGGAGTAATTAATAGGTTTGTTGAAAATAAATTTTAAGAATTAGTGTACCATTTGAGAAGTTTTGGAGATACCGTAAAGAGTGTCGCCGCATGGCGTCGATGTTCGCACTTTCGAAAAGCGTTGGAATAGTTTACAAGTTAGTAACGGTTATGTTGAAGAAGTACCAGAATGGTCGACATATGTGTAATCGATTTGAGATGTGTTAATGGGTTGTTATGTTGGATGGTTGTACGTGGAGGTGAAGTTGATGATGGTTGTATCGGATAAATTTTCGAGGACGAAAATATTCTAAGTGGGGGAGAGTTGTAACACCCGGTATTTAGTTAATTATTTAATTATATACTTTCAAATTATTTCGAATTTAATTATTGAATTTATGGAGTGTTGAGAATTGTTGACATGGGTTTTTATGATTAATTAGTTGATTAATTAATTGATTAAGTTGTAGAAATAGTATTGAAGAAATACTAAATTTACTATATGGACTTAATTAAGTGATGGTGGTAGTAAAAGGTGGGGTGTGAATGTTAGGCCCAATAGGTTTAATGAAACTAAGTTAAGATAAGGATTAGGCTAATTAGAAGAGAAAAAATCTTGGGGAATTGGTCATGGGAAGTTGTAGAGAAGAGAGAAAATAGGAGAGAAATTCATTCCCGTTTTTCTTGCAGCAGTCTCACTAAATCGAAGATCCCCGATTCGTTAACCGTTGGATCGTCGCCAAATTTTGTGGGTAGGTTCGAAACACCTATAGCTAACTTTTGACCGTTGGGATCTTCAAAATAAGGTCTGAGTTGTGAGATATGATCATTGCACTGTAGCTGCATATTTGGAAAATTTTTCAGCTTTTGATTCTGATTAAAAGAGGCAATGGTTGGGAGCTAAGGCTAGATGGCTTCGATCGGTAGAATTGTAGAACAGACTCCGAATACAAGGTAAGGGGTGGGGTTCTGACTCTATAACCGGATTCATGGTGAATGATATGTGGGGGTTAAATTCGTAGGAAATTATTCCTGATTATTTGTTGTGATTCTGTTGTGTTGATTCGATGAAATTAGTTGTTGTTGTGGTGATAATTGTTGTTGTTTTATGCGAAGTTGAAGGATGTTTCAGTGACGATGTATACCTCTATTTATTAGTATAGCAACGATATAGGCTTATGCCTTGTGACGATGATGTTGTTTGTTGTGTGTGTTTGTTGCATTCATATACATATGCATTTTTGGCGACGGCCTGGATTGGCAAATTAGTGACGAAGGCTTATGCCTTGATGCCTCTGTTTAACTGGCAATTGGCGATGGGGGCTGAAGCCCTGGGTACCACATGCATGTGCATTTGATAGAGTCTCATTATATGTGGCATGAGTGTGATTTAATTGTGACGTGATGTGACTTGAGTTGTTGTTAAATTGTGATAATATGGATTTGTAATTATAAATTGTTATACTAATGACGTGTTGTGACAGGTATTGTCTGGAAGATGAGAAATAGTTGTTATAACTATTAATATGTTGTTGTTATTTATTTTTGTTAATTATAACTGTTCAGGTTAATTGTTATTATAAATGTAGTCTGAAAGCTGTAACGTGATAATTTCGTATGATTAAATTCTAATATATTGTTTATCATGCGTTTGTTTATATTGGTAGATATCTCACCCTTTCTGAATGATGTTTCCCTACCATGGGAAATTGACAGGTACTCAAGATAGCGGTGGAAGTTTGAAGTGATTTTATGAAGTCTTTAGTTGTTGTTATTCGAGTTGGTGTCTTGCTCTGATACGTAGCACTCGGGGGGATAAAACGATTGTTTTATTTATTAATTCTTTTGCTGAATTTTTATATGGTTTTGGTTTAAATTGTAACTTAAAGTTACCGTGCAATGATGCTACGACTTGATTTGAATAGTTATGAAGTTTGTTGATTCCGCTGCGAGTTAATTATTGAATTTAAACAAAGTGATTTTTAGTAATGATTTGATTATCGTTTTAAATTTTTGTGCTATGTATCTATGAGGGAAGGCAAATAAGCCGTAACTGTTTTTGAAATGACGAATATGTGATACCTCAAATGAACTTGTTTGAAATTTATACTCTGATTTTATTATATTTTTCGGGTAGAATTTGGGGTGTTACATTAGTGGTATCAGAGCAGGTCGGTCCGTCCGGCCAGAGTCGTCTAATTATTGTTTATCCCTTTGTACGCGACAAGTGTGTACAACACTGTCGGTACTTGTTGCTTTCTGGTTGTTGCAGGAATTAGTTTGAGCGAAGTGGGGGAGAAGCTTTACTTCTCGGATGTGGTTCAGTTGCAAGTTCGCAAAGAGGATTGTTGTCTGGGTGTTTCAAAAACTGAATTTCGGCAAAAGAATGTGTCTCTCGAGTTATAAAAAGTTTGGAAGTGAGGAGATATGTTAAGAGTTGTTTGGAATATGTTTAAGTTGAAGAAAAATGAGTTTTGGAGTGGAAATTCCGTAAGCAAAACGCAGGAAATTGCTTAATGTTTTGTGAAACTTCAAAAATTCATAATTTGAGTTCTGGACATCCGATTTGAGTCCCGTTTGAAGCGTTGGAAAGCTAACGAGATGAAATGTATTTTAAAAATGGTTTCAGAAGCTGTAATAGACTTATTTATAACAGGATGATGTTGGAAAGAGATGGAATTTGCGGTTACGCTTGTCCTTGGAACTGGACTTGTTTGTTGGTGCCGCACAGGACGTCACCGTCAAAGTTGAGTGAATTTAAGGAGTAATTAATAGGTTTGTTGAAAATAAATTTTAAGAATTAGTGTACCATTTGAGAAGTTTTGGAGATACCGTAAAGAGTGTCGCCGCATGGCGTCGATGTTCGCACTTTCGAAAAGCGTTGGAATAGTTTACAAGTTAGTAACGGTTATGTTGAAGAAGTACCAGAATGGTCGACATATGTGTAATCGATTTGAGATGTGTTAATGGGTTGTTATGTTGGATGGTTGTACGTGGAGGTGAAGTTGATGATGGTTGTATCGGATAAATTTTCGAGGACGAAAATATTCTAAGTGGGGGAGAGTTGTAACACCCGGTATTTAGTTAATTATTTAATTATATACTTTCAAATTATTTCGAATTTAATTATTGAATTTATGGAGTGTTGAGAATTGTTGACATGGGTTTTTATGATTAATTAGTTGATTAATTAATTGATTAAGTTGTAGAAATAGTATTGAAGAAATACTAAATTTACTATATGGACTTAATTAAGTGATGGTGGTAGTAAAAGGTGGGGTGTGAATGTTAGGCCCAATAGGTTTAATGAAACTAAGTTAAGATAAGGATTAGGCTAATTAGAAGAGAAAAAATCTTGGGGAATTGGTCATGGGAAGTTGTAGAGAAGAGAGAAAATAGGAGAGAAATTCATTCCCGTTTTTCTTGCAGCAGTCTCACTAAATCGAAGATCCCCGATTCGTTAACCGTTGGATCGTCGCCAAATTTTGTGGGTAGGTTCGAAACACCTATAGCTAACTTTTGACCGTTGGGATCTTCAAAATAAGGTCTGAGTTGTGAGATATGATCATCGCACTGTAGCTGCATATTTGGAAAATTTTTCAGCTTTTGATTCTGATTAAAAGAGGCAATGGTTGGGAGCTAAGGCTAGATGGCTTCGATCGGTAGAATTGTAGAACAGACTCCGAATACAAGGTAAGGGGTGGGGTTCTAACTCTATAACCGGATTCATGGTGAATGATATGTGGGGGTTAAATTCGTAGGAAATTATTCCTGATTATTTGTTGTGATTCTGTTGTGTTGATTCGATGAAATTAGTTGTTGTTGTGGTGATAATTGTTGTTGTTTTATGCGAAGTTGAAGGATGTTTCAGTGACGATGTATACCTCTATTTATTAGTATAGCAACGATATAGGCTTATGCCTTGTGACGATGATGTTGTTTGTTGTGTGTGTTTGTTGCATTCATATACATATGCATTTTTGGCGACGGCCTGGATTGGCAAATTAGTGACGAAGGCTTATGCCTTGATGCCTCTGTTTAACTGGCAATTGGCGATGGGGGCTGAAGCCCTGGGTACCACATGCATGTGCATTTGATAGAGTCTCATTATATGTGGCATGAGTGTGATTTAATTGTGACGTGATGTGACTTGAGTTGTTGTTAAATTGTGATAATATGGATTTGTAATTATAAATTGTTATACTAATGACGTGTTGTGACAGGTATTGTCTGGAAGATGAGAAATAGTTGTTATAACTATTAATATGTTGTTGTTATTTATTTTTGTTAATTATAACTGTTCAGGTTAATTGTTATTATAAATGTAGTCTGAAAGCTGTAACGTGATAATTTCGTATGATTAAATTCTAATATATTGTTTATCATGCGTTTGTTTATATTGGTAGATATCTCACCCTTTCTGAATGATGTTTCCCTACCATGGGAAATTGACAGGTACTCAAGATAGCGGTGGAAGTTTGAAGTGATTTTATGAAGTCTTTAGTTGTTGTTATTCGAGTTGGTGTCTTGCTCTGATACGTAGCACTCGGGGGGATAAAACGATTGTTTTATTTATTAATTCTTTTGCTGAATTTTTATATGGTTTTGGTTTAAATTGTAACTTAAAGTTACCGTGCAATGATGCTACGACTTGATTTGAATAGTTATGAAGTTTGTTGATTCCGCTGCGAGTTAATTATTGAATTTAAACAAAGTGATTTTTAGTAATGATTTGATTATCGTTTTAAATTTTTGTGCTATGTATCTATGAGGGAAGGCAAATAAGCCGTAACTGTTTTTGAAATGACGAATATGTGATACCTCAAATGAACTTGTTTGAAATTTATACTCTGATTTTATTATATTTTTCGGGTAGAATTTGGGGTGTTACAGGAATGATCATATAGTGGGCACAGAGCATGTGCCATGATTGTCTCTTGGAATGTTACAGTGGTGAATAAGGCAGAGAAATATAAGGAGATTGCAACCCGTCTCAAGAATCTACACCCTGACATTGGTATTTCATCAGAAACTAGAGTCAAATATCATAAGGCAAATAGTATAAGAAATAAATTGGGACATTGTTGGTCCTTCATTGATAACTATAATAACATGACAATGGCAGGCTTTGGATCCTTTGCCTTTGGGACACGAATAAAGTTCAGATCAAAGAGACTTCTAGTACTAATCAAATGGTTCATTCGAGTATATACTCTATAAGTGGTGATTTTAGAATGTGGTGCACTGCTATTTATGCCCACAACACTTTGGAGAAAAAGAAAAAGTTGTGGTTTGAGATAGAGGATACCTCTAAAATAATAAATGGGCCTTGGTTTTTGATGGGAGACTTCAATAATATGATGACTGTTCATAATACGATTGGAGGTAACCCATTTTAGGAGAAAGAATACAGTTAGGGGTGGAAATAGGCTAGGCTAGGCTTTAGAAGGCCTGAGCCTGGCCTACGATAAACTTAAAAGGCCTAAGCCTGGCCTACGGCCTATCATAGGCTCAGTTTTTTGGCCTGGCCTGGCCTTTTTAAAAGCCTGGCCTGGCCTGAAAGCCTATTTAAAAAGCCTGTATCTCATTAAAGTTTTCAATTAATCTATATAACTTAAGAAGTCTTGTAGGTCATATATAAGTAAACCTATTTAGCATTTGTTATATATATATATATATATATATATGGTAGCCTATTTAGCTTTTTTGTTTATATACAAAAACCAACTTATTTAACATATTTCTAATATATATAAAAATATAGGCCGGCCTATAAGGCTTCATAGGCTTTTTTAATAGCCTAAGCCTGGCCTATTTAATAAAATAGGCTTTTAAAAAAGCCTAAGCCTGGTCTCTTTATTAAATAGGCCTGGCCTGACCTAGGCCTATGTAGGCTAGGCCATAGGCCCCTGTAGGCCGGCCTGGCCTATTCCCACCCCTAAATACAGTAATTTAGTAGACATGATAGATAGAGTAGAATTATTTGAAAAAGACAGCATTAGGGGCCACTTTACTTTGTACAATAACCAAAGTAATGAGACATTATACTCTGGAATAGATAGGGTTATTGGTAATGTCAATTGGCAGCAACTGTATGTTACCACTATTTTGAAAGTTATGAAGTCAGGCATATCTGATCATGCCCTTCTCTGTCTGCAAAGTACTAATCAGAGACAACAAATTAGAAAATGGTTTAAGTTTCCAAATGTTATGGTAAACACTGATGGTTTTATGGAAGCTGTAGAAGCTGATTGGAAACAAGGTTTGGAAGGTAAACCTATTAATATAATTTGGAAGAAACTACAAAGATTACAAAAGGTTATCAGAGACAGAAATAAGCCTTTTCATGGTATAAAGAGGCAGTTGGTAAAACCTAGAGAAAACCTTATTAAAGCTTAAGAGGATCCACTAACTGAGAGAATGGATGTAAATAGGATAAACAGGGTGAAGCTTTGTACCCAGGAGGTGATCAACCTTTCTAATATTGAAGAGAATATGTTGAGACAAAGGGAAAAAATAAACTGGATTAGGCTTGGAGATAATAATAATTCCTTCTTCTATGCCACCCTAAAGAGCAAGTACAATCAGTCCCATATTAGTGTGTTGAAAGACAAGGATGGGAACCGGCTTGTTAATCATGATCAGATTGAGAAAGAGGTGCTCAATTTCAATAAGGATTTGGTTGGTAAATCAGCCACTTCTTTAAATAATATTGACATAGAGGTTATGAGAAATGATAGTCAATTGAATGCAGATTAATGTAGTATGCTTACTGCTCCTATTAGTGAGAAGGAAATTCATAATGCTTAAAAGAAGATTAAAGACCTAACTACTCTTGATGTGGATGGCTATGTGGCTAAGTTCTTTAAAGCAACTTGGCATATAATAAAATAGGATACCATTGAAGCAATTCAGGACTTCTTTGTTATAGGTAAAATGTATAAAGCAGTGAATAACACCTTGGTTACTGATCGCGACTTTACGTGTCTATTAATCTAATGACTGCAAGTGCACAGTCGTGTCATGTAGTTTTAAAAGATATCGAATCCACAGGGACTATGAATCGATCTACCGTTATCTAAAGTTACTATGTAAAGCTAAGGCTACTAATATTTTGATTGTTCCTAAGGGAGAGTGATTGTGAATAATAAGAAATATAATAGAAGACATATATCAGTATGTATTTCGTTTAACTTAAGGTGTGTTAGAACAAGATTTGTTCTTATCAATTATCTTAGTTTTGATGATAACAATAATATGAATTTTGCTTAAGATAATATGGTACTCTAATCCAATGCAATTTCCCTTTCAGGAAATATATAAAGAGTACGCATAATTCAGCGCTCAGAAGATGTGTCTCAAAATGGTTCAGCATGCAACATCAGAACATGGTCTGGCAAGACATCAGAAGATGGTCGAAGCAGAATCAGAACATGGGTCTATGGAAGCATCAGAAGAACATGAGATCAGAAGCACTGAAGATCAGAAGATGGTATCACGCTCAGAAGCACTTCAAGGTCAGAAGATCAGAAGATGCTATGCACCAAGCTGTTTGACTCTGATGATATTCAAACGTCGTATTCACAAACATCAGATCAGAAGGAAGTACACGTGGCAGACTACGCTGACTGACAAAAGGAACGTTAAAAGCTACTAAAGGCTACGTCAGTAGACACAGCGTGAACAAGGCTCGAGGTAGTTGACAAAAGCGTATAACATTAAATGCAAAGCTGTACGGAACACGCAAAGCATTAAATGCATTCAACGGTCATCTTCTCAACGCCTATAAATATGAAGTTCTGATGAGAAGCAAGGTTAACGATTCTGCACCAAAACAACTTATATCAAACTTGCTGAAACTCTGTTCAAATCTAAACTCAGAATCTTCATCTTCATCAAAGCTCACTACATTGCTGTTGTAATATTTTAGTGAGATTAAGCTTAAACTGTAAGAGAAATATCACAGTTTGTGATTATCGCTTTTAAGAAGCATTTGTAATACTCTTAGAATTACATTAAGTTGTAAGGAACTAGAGTGATCGTGTGATCAGTATACTCTAGGAAGTCTTGGCAGTTGGCTGAGCAGTTTGTAACTAGAGTGATCAGGTTGATCAGAATACTCTAGAGGAAGTCTTGGCAGTTGGCTGAGCAGAAAGTCTTAGGAGTGAACTAAGCCTAGAGTGATCGTGTTGATCAGTAGACTCTAGAAAAGTCTTAGGAGTGAACTAAGCAGTTGTTCCTGGAGTGATCAGGTTGTGATCAGAAGACTCTGGAAGACTTAGTTGCGGACTAAGTGGAAAACCATTGTAATCCGTGCGATTAGTGGATTAAATCCTCAGTTGAGGTAAATCATCTCTGCGGGGGTGGACTGGAGTAGCTTCGTTAACAGCGAACCAGGATAAAAATAATTGTGCATTTTATTTTTATCGTCCAAGATTTAAAGTCACACTTATTCAATCCCCCCCTTTCTAAGTGTTTTTCTATCCTTCAATTGGTATCAGAGCCTGGTTCTAAGGTGCAAGCACTTAACCGTGTTTAGAAAAGATTCAGGAAGAGAAAAACGCTTCATTTAAAAGATGGTTGATGAAAGTGAAAGGACTACACCTACACCTGCATCTACATCTGGCTCTGCCGAGCAATACAACGGTAACAATGGTTATACTAGACCGCCGGTATTTGATGGTGAAAACTTTGAATACTGGAAAGATAAACTGGAAAGTTACTTTCTGGGTCTAGATGGTGATCTATGGGATCTTCTGATGGATGGTTACAAACATCCTGTGAATGCCAGAGGCGTAAAGCTGTCAAGGCAAGAAATGAATGATGATCAAAAGAAGCTTTTCAGGAATCATCATAAATGTAGAACTGTTTTGCTGAATGCTATCTCTCATGCTGAGTATGAGAAGATATCTAACAGGGAAACGGCCTATGACATATATGAGTCCTTGAAAATGACTCATGAAGGAAATGCTCAAGTCAAGGAGACAAAAGCTCTAGCCTTAATCCAGAAGTACGAAGCCTTCAAGATGGAGGATGATGAAGACATTGAAAAGATGTTTTCAAGATTTCAAACTCTTACTGCTGGATTGAGAGTTCTTGACAAAGGATACACCAAGGCTGATCATGTGAAGAAGATCATCAGAAGCTTACCCAGAAGATGGGGTCCTATGGTGACTGCATTCAAGATTGCAAAGAATCTGAATGAAGTTTCTCTGGAAGAGCTTATCAGCGCCTTGAGAAGTCATGAAATAGAGCTGGACGCAAATGAGCCTCAAAAGAAAGGTAAGTCTATTGCATTAAAATCAAATATCAAGAAATGCACTAACGCTTTTCAGGCCAGAGAAGAAGATCCTGAAGAATCAGAATCTGAAGAAGAAGATGAACTGTCCCTGATCTCCAGAAGGCTAAATCAACTCTGGAAGACCAAGCAAAGGAAGTTCAGAGGCTTCAGAAGTTCAAAGAGATTTGAACATGGAGAATCTTCTGATGACAGAAGATCTGACAAGAAGAAGGTCATGTGCTATGAATGCAATGAACCAGGACACTTCAGGAATGAATGTCCAAATCTTCAGAAGGAGAATCCCAAGAAGAAGTTTCATAAGAAGAAAGGTCTTATGGCAACCTGGGATGAGTCAGAAGATGATTCAGAAGATGAGCAGGCCAACTGTGCGCTGATGGCGACAGAAGATGACGGATCAGAATCTACATCAGAATCAGATTCTGAAGAGGTATTTTCTGAACTTACTAGAGATGAGTTAGTTTCCGGTCTAACTGAACTTCTGGAACTCAAGTCTCAGATTAGTCTCAAATACAAAAAGCTGAAAAAGCAATTTGAATTTGAAACAAAGAAGCTTGAGTTGGAGAATTCTGAATTAAAAGAAAAACTTTTAAAACTATCCAATAATGTTGGATCTCCTTCTGATTCAGAAAAATCCACTCCCAGTCTAAACCATATTCTGAAAGAATATGATTTAAGTTTCAGGAAGTTCTTATCTAGAAGTATTGGCAGAAGTCAGCTAGCTTCTATGATATATGCCGTATCTGGAAACAAAAGAGTTGGCATTGGTTATGAGGGTGAAACCCCATACAAACTTGAACCTGTTGATGAAATGAAAATTACATACAAGCCATTGTATGATCAGTTCAAGTATGGCCACTCTCATGATATTAGGCACACTTCACATGCACAAAGTTTTCACATTACACACACTAAGAAGCATGTGACACAACCTAGGAAATATCATGAAACTCACATTAAGAATTATCATGCTGTTCCTCCTATTACTTACAATGTTAAATCCAAGTTCAATCAGAACTTGAGAAAATCTAACAAGAAAGGACCCAAAAAGATGTGGGTACCTAAGGATAAGATTATTCCTATTGCAGATATCCTTGACTGCAAAAAGGACAAAGCACAACATGTCATGGTACCTGGACTCTGGATGCTCGCGACACATGACAGGAAGAAGGTCTATGTTCCAAGACCTGGTGCTTAAGTCTGGAGGAGAAGTCAAGTTCGGAGGAGATCAGAAGGGCAAGATAATTGGCTCTGGAACTATAAAGTCTGGTAACTCTCCTTCCATTTCTAATGTACTTCTTGTAGAAGGATTAACTCATAACCTCTTATCTATCAGTCAATTAAGTGACAATGGTTATGATATAATCTTTAATCAAGAGTCTTGCAAGGCTGTAAATCAGAAGGATGGCTCAATCCTATTTACAGGCAAGAGGAAGAACAACATTTATAAGACAGATCTGCAAGATCTTATGAGTCAGAAGGTGACTTGTCTTATGTCTGTTTCTGAAGAGCAGTGGGTCTGGCACAGAAGATTAGGTCATGCTAGTTTGAGAAAGATTTCTCAGATTAACAAACTTAATCTGGTCAGAGGACTCCCTAATCTGAAATTCCAATCAGATGCTCTTTGTGAAGCATGTCAGAAGGGCAAGTTCTCCAAACCTGCATTCAAGTCTAAGAATGTTGTTTCTACCTCAAGGCCATTAGAACTCTTGCACATTGATCTGTTTGGCCCAGTCAAAACAGCATCTGTCAGAGGAAAGAAATATGGATTAGTCATCGTAGATGATTATAGTCGCTGGACATGGGTAAAATTCTTAAAACACAAGGATGAGACTCATTCAGTGTTCTTTGATTTCTGCATTCAGATTCAATCTGAAAAAGAGTGTAAAATCATAAAGGTCAGAAGTGATCATGGTGGTGAATTTGAGAACAGATCCTTTGAAGAATTCTTCAAAGAGAATGGTATTGCCCATGATTTCTCTTGTCCTAGAACTCCACAACAAAATGGAGTTGTAGAGCGAAAGAATAGGACTCTGCAAGAAATGGCCAGAACCATGATCAATGAAACCAATATGGCTAAGCATTTCTGGGCAGAAGCAATAAACACTGCATGCTATATTCAGAATAGAATCTCTATCAGACCTATTCTAAATAAGACTCCCTATGAATTGTGGAAGAATAAAAAGCCCAACATTTCATATTTCCATCCTTTTGGATGTGTATGTTTTATTCTGAACACTAAAGATCATCTTGGTAAGTTTGATTCCAAAGCACAAAAATGTTTTCTTCTTGGATATTCTGAACGCTCAAAAGGCTACAGAGTATACAATACTGAAACATTGGTTGTAGAAGAATCAATCAATATCAGGTTTGATGATAAGCTTGGTTCTGAAAAACCAAAGCAGGTTGATAATTTTGCAGGTTATGATATTGACATATCAGAAGTTGTTGAGCCAAGAAGCAATGCATCAGAAGCAGAGCTTCTCAGAAGCAAAGAATCTGAAGATCAAGTATCAGCTTCTCTGGAGGATCTAAGCATTTCTGAAGAACCATCTGTCAGAAGATCATCCAGACTCATCTCCGGTCATTCAGAAGATGTCATTCTTGGAAAGAAGGATGATCCAATCAGAACAAGAGCATTCCTTAAGAACAATGCAGACTGTCAATTAGGTCTTGTATCTTTGGTCGAGCCAACTTCTGTTGATCATGCTCTAGAAGATCCATACTGGATAATTGCTATGCAAGAAGAACTGAATCAGTTTACAAGGAATGATGTTTGGGATCTTGTTCCTAGACCAGATGGATTCAATATAATTGGTACAAAATGGGTCTTCAGAAACAACCTCAGAATGAGAAGATGAGAAATTCTTACGTATGAGTATCCTTTGATATGAAATTATTTTTTAAGAAGTTCTGATAGAAATCAATTAGAAATTGTGATTCAGTTATTACTAACGTTTCAGTGTTTAAGTTGATTCAGAATCTCTCTAAAAGCAAAACAGCTGTAACTGGCTATCCAGATGGTAAACACGTGTTCACTATTCCTGGACAAGCGTGCGTGCAGTTGAGGGGACGTCTACCTAGGTAACTGTGCAAATCACGTCTTTTGTCATTATTATCTCTCCTCATGTCACGTAACATTAAATGCTTTTCATCATTTACTCTCTTTCAGTTTTTTTTTATATATACTCTTCAAACGTTTCTTTTCCCTCTCATATTTCTCTCTCTGCATTCGGTTTCTTTTTCATCTCTCTCTTTTCATATCATAAACCCTAGCAGTTTCCAATATCTGAAAATTCATCATGAATCCATCGTCAAGCTCTGGGAATCAAGACAATGATAGAAAACAAAAGAGAAAGGCATCTGCTGAACCAGAAACCAAACCTAAAAGAGTTAGGATCTCCTATGACCCTCTCAAAGTGTATCAACCCCTTGACGGTTCCCGTTAATTACCTTCCTCTTCAAAGACCTCCACCACCTCTTCCTCCTCATTCATCCTCTCGGAACCACCTTCTTCACCATCTGATATCTCCTCTCCTTTAACCCTCCCATCAGATATTTCTTCATCCCTCTCATACCCTTTTCCCACCAGAACACCTAATCCCTATAGTGTTGTTCTTCCCGATTCAAGGTTCACTGTCAACCCTCCAACCCCTACCACTCAAACATATCTGGAGCTTTTACATGCTGATGTAAATGGCTGGTTGGAGATTCTAGGTGCTGCTCACCTTAATCATCTGGATGAGTATGCTACAAACAACCTCTGGAATTCCTTTCGTCAGGATTTTCTGGATAAGGCTACAGACACTCAGAGAAGGATTATGTCTGAAGCTCCTGGTGTTCGTGGTCTCCGGTTGGAAGTTGGTGAGAGCAGCCACCACTGTCTCATCAGGAACAGAAGCGCTCTTGAAGAGAAGATACCTGCAGATGAGTTGGAAGAAGAAAATCTCTGCAGAGATATCGTGGTGTGGAAACCCCGGTCTTATGTGCTCTGGTTTCCTGTGCTGACTGGAGATTTTCAGTGGCTGTTCAACTGGTTCAGAATGAACCCTTCTGAAAAAGCACCTCACATGGTCTTTCCAGTAGTGGTTTATCGTGCTGAAGTTGCTGGTCCTACTCCTCCAACAAACCTAGCAGCTATTCTTCAAGCATTGGAAGATGGAACTTCTGAGCTGCCTGAACCAGAATATGCCAAGGCTCCTTCTGAGTCAGACTCAGATGAGGAAATGGGAGATGCACAAGCTGAAGATCTTCCAGAAGATCACCCTGCTGAGATTGCTGTCCCTCTGGGCAGAAATACTGGTGCTTCTTCTTCTGGTGAAACCTCAGCTCTGATGGAGACCTTGGAAACTCTTCATCAGAATCAAGCTATGCTGGCTTCTCGTTTGGACTCGCAAGAAGCAGCCAATGCTGAGTTTCGTTCCTTCATGACAAGGCAAGCTACAAGCACTGACGGGATTCATGATGTTCTGGCACGGATTTTGCGTAGGCTAGGATCTTAGTCTTTTGGTCTTTGTAGTTTCCTTTCCTTGTTGCATCTGTTTTCCTGCATTCCTTTCTTGTAAACCTTTTTGATTATCAATGAAAAAGTTTCATTCCAGTAAAGGTTTTCCTTTTTGTTTTATGCATCTGAATCTTTTTAAATATTCTTTTTGATGTTATGACAAAAAGGGGGAGAAGATAAATGATAAATGATTTGATTAAATCTATCAGTTGCTGGGTAAAGGCTCCCACATATTCACTAACAAGAACTGCAAGTTCTATATGGTTTAAGTGTTTTGCAGGTACAGAGAAGTGAAGAAAATCTTCAAAGCAAACACTAGAAGCAAAACCATAAGAAGCGTTATTCTGTAAAAGGAATAAGCTCTTGGAAACTGAAGCAAGCTGAGTGCTATCAAGCTTCAGAGATCAGAAGCAAGAAAGAAGAATGAATCAGAAGCACTGATAATAGAATTTGAATATCTTTGTCTATCCTGTTCTGACAAAATTCTATTTGCTTTGATACATATAATGTTATGGCTCTGATACATTATTTGCTCTGATACACGTTTTTAGCCTAAATGCTCTGATACATTTGGCTCTGATACATATCATGTATTTGAATATACATTTTATGTTCTAACTCGTTCATGCTGACTTTTGTCGTTTAGTTTTTGTTCTGTAACATTTCAGGATGTAGAGATGCTCAGATGATGCTCTGGTACATTCAACAATGTTCTGATACAAATCTAGCATGAAGTGATGTTGGTAGACATTCAAAGTTCTGAAGCTATCCGTGGGAAGCAGAAATCAGAAGATATGAATGTCCTAAAAGATCCAGAAATTCAAAGTTCTGAAGCTATCCGTGGGAAGCAGAAATCAGAAGATATGAATGTCCTAAAAGATCCAGAAATTCAAGTTCTGAAGCTGTCCTGAATGGAAGCAGAAATCAGAAGCTGTGAATGTTCTGAAGATCAAAGAAATTCAAGTTCTGAAGCTGTCCTGAATGGAAGCAGAAATCAGAAGCTGTGAGTGTTCTAAGGATCTAAAGAAATTCAAGTTCTGAAGCTGTCCAATGGAAGCAGAAGTCAGAAGCTATGAATTCTCTGAAGGCAGAAGCTTATATGATCGTCTCTATCGAAATAATCAGGGAAGTCTTTTATCAAAGTTCTTCGAGTATTTATTTCAGGGGGAGATTATTTATCTCAGGGGGAGATTGTTAATCTCAGGGGGAGACATATTCATATGCTTATGCTATAGCTGTGTAATTTGTCTTTTGCCGTCTACTCTTTCTGATCGCAAATTCATATCATTTATATATGTTTTTGTCATCATCAAAAAGGGGGAGATTGTTAGAACAAGATTTGTTCTTATCAATTATCTTAGTTTTGATGATAACAATAATATGAATTTTGCTTAAGATAATATGGTACTCTAATCCAATGCAATTTCCCTTTCAGGAAATATATAAAGAGTACGCATAATTCAGCGCTCAGAAGATGTGTCTCAAAATGGTTCAGCATGCAACATCAGAACATGGTCTGGCAAGACATCAGAAGATGGTCGAAGCAGAATCAGAACATGGGTCTATGGAAGCATCAGAAGAACATGAGATCAGAAGCACTGAAGATCAGAAGATGGTATCACGCTCAGAAGCACTTCAAGGTCAGAAGATCAGAAGATGCTATGCACCAAGCTGTTTGACTCTGATGATATTCAAACGTCGTATTCACAAACATCAGATCAGAAGGAAGTACACGTGGCAGACTACGCTGACTGACAAAAGGAACGTTAAAAGCTACTAAAGGCTACGTCAGTAGACACAGCGTGAACAAGGCTCGAGGTAGTTGACAAAAGCGTATAACATTAAATGCAAAGCTGTACGGAACACGCAAAGCATTAAATGCATTCAACGGTCATCTTCTCAACGCCTATAAATATGAAGTTCTGATGAGAAGCAAGGTTAACGATTCTGCACCAAAACAACTTATATCAAACTTGCTGAAACTCTGTTCAAATCTAAACTCAGAATCTTCATCTTCATCAAAGCTCACTACATTGCTGTTGTAATATTTTAGTGAGATTAAGCTTAAACTGTAAGAGAAATATCACAGTTTGTGATTATCGCTTTTAAGAAGCATTTGTAATACTCTTAGAATTACATTAAGTTGTAAGGAACTAGAGTGATCGTGTGATCAGTATACTCTAGGAAGTCTTGGCAGTTGGCTGAGCAGTTTGTAACTAGAGTGATCAGGTTGATCAGAATACTCTAGAGGAAGTCTTGGCAGTTGGCTGAGCAGAAAGTCTTAGGAGTGAACTAAGCCTAGAGTGATCGTGTTGATCAGTAGACTCTAGAAAAGTCTTAGGAGTGAACTAAGCAGTTGTTCCTGGAGTGATCAGGTTGTGATCAGAAGACTCTGGAAGACTTAGTTGCGGACTAAGTGGAAAACCATTGTAATCCGTGCGATTAGTGGATTAAATCCTCAGTTGAGGTAAATCATCTCTGCGGGGGTGGACTGGAGTAGCTTCGTTAACAGCGAACCAGGATAAAAATAATTGTGCATTTTATTTTTATCGTCCAAGATTTAAAGTCACACTTATTCAATCCCCCCCTTTCTAAGTGTTTTTCTATCCTTCAAGGTGATCCGAAGGTCCATTGGCTTTTGCATAATTTAATTAAAAATCTTTACTAATTCAATTGGTTAAAAATCCTCGTCTCAAACTTTCGCTCTGTTGATTTAGATTACTATCCTAATCCTAATGTACGCTTTCGCCATCCCATTAGATTTTAGAAAAGCTTTTTGGAAACAACGTAATTAATAAAATGCCTGTTTTATGAAGTTGTTATCTATTTAAATCTCCTAATCTCAAACTTTCGCTCTGTTGACTCGGAACATGCTAATATCCCTAACGTACGCTTTCGCCATCCCGCTCGGGTGTAAGAACAATTTTTGAAAATAAATAAGTCCCAATTAGTTTTAATACGCTTTCGCCATCCTTAAAACTAATGTCCTATGTCTACTATCCAGTTAAAGATCTCAAACTTTCGCTCTATTGATTTTAACCTTTGACCGTCTTAACCCCTCAAACTTTCGCTCTATTGGTTTTAAGACTTACTAATTAAATTAGACATACAAACCAAAAACAGGTGATAGTTAACAAAACATAATTAAGCCAATTTATTTCGGATCCCACAGTTAACTTACTTTACATACCGATACCTTAGTAATCTAGCCAGACATATTAATACAGTTAAGCATGCATGAATTAATTTGGCTTATAATAAAAGGCATGTTAATTGGCATATAATATATCATGCAAATAAATATATAAATAAAGGCGGTAAATATTAAACCTGAATTAAATAAATTGCAATTGAATCTTCGAGTACTGAACTTCCACCACAGGTTGGCTGGATCGTTCTTCAGAATTTAAATGGACGGAAAATAAAACAGGGAAAATAAAAGCGATAAATCTAACTTAAGGCTAGATTTATAAAAGGTTCACAACAATTTCCGGTGTAGAAATCGTTGTGAGAAAACAACTGTTTGAATTTAAAGAAGGCAGAAAAAATAAAGCACGGTACAATTTCGGCAGCACTTCGTTAGAAGGAAATCGGACATTTAGAACTGAGGTAGAAGGTTCTATTTATAGGGGAGGTTTTGCTGTGACGTTACGTGAAAAGAGGGAGCTTTTCAGACTGGGCTTGGAGACGTGCGTCTCCGCTTCTTCAGGAAGTGCCTTTGAATGACTTGAGACGTGCGTCTCAAGTGGAGAAAAAGTAGGGGAATGGAGACGTGCGTCTCCCTTTTGCTGATGTGGCATAGAGACGTTGGAGACGTGCGTCTCCACTTGCTTATGTGGTTTGGGCCACGCACATTTGATCTTCAGTGGGCTGGTTCGTCTCTTTTGGGCCTTTGGGTCTTCTTTAGCATATTTGGGCCTTATTTGCACTCCTTTTTTACTTCAGCACCCATTTTTCATCTTTTAGGCATAAATAGTGGTCGTTTTAGCTCCATTTCTTCTCCTTTTCACAAATAGTCATAATAAGAGTGTAAAACCTGAAACAAAGCAAAAACTCGCGTAATATCATAATAAATCAGCATAATAAACGAAAAAATGCTATAAATATCTACGGATTTCAAGCTAAATATACGATATAAAATCGTATTATCAGTTACCATTATTCCTAAATATGCTTCTTCCTGTATGGTGAAAGAGTTCAGGCCCATTTCTTGTTGTACTACCTTATATAAAATTATATCAAAGATCAAGGCCAATAGGTTAGGTAAATTTTTGGGGAGTATTGTTGATGTGAGCCAAGAAGCCTTTGTTCCAAGTAAGCATATTCAAGATCATGTCCTTTTGGATTATGAATTGATTAGGAGTTATAATGCTAAAGGTAAGGCTCTCATATGTATGCTCCAAATGGACATACAAAAGTCCTATGATACTGTGGAGTCGCAAGCAGTGGAAGACATTCTGTCAGAGCTTAGCTTCCCAAACAAGTTCATTAGCTGGACTATGACCACAGTGAAGACAATCTCTTACAAGTACAAGGTTAATAATGTTGTCTCTGATATTTTACAAGCTAAAAGGGGTCTAAGACAAGGGGATTCTTCATCTCTCATTCTGTTTGTCCTGGTTATGGAATATTTACATAGTTTACAAAATCTTGGGAAAAATCCCAACTTCAACTTTCACTCCAAATATGAAAAGTTGAAGATCATTAACTTGAGCTTTGCAGATGATTTACTCCTGTTTACTAGTGGAGATATTAGCTCTGTCAATTTAGCTTTGCAAAGCTTTAAAGATTTTTTAAAGGCTACTGAGCTTGAAGTGAATCCTTTTAAGTGTAAAGCCTATTTTGGGAATGTATATGAAAATGTTAAACAAGCTATTCTAAGAGCTACTGCCTTTGCATAAGGGTCTCTTCCTTTTAGATATCTTGGGATCCCTCTCACTAGTAAGAACTTAGCTATTCATAATTGTCTTGGGTTGGTAGATAAGATAGTTAGTAGAATCAAGCATTGGAGTTCAAGATTATTGAGTTTTGTTGGGATAACTCAGTTGATTCAAAGTGTTTTGTTTTCCAATATCAAATTTTGGTTACAGTGCCTTCCCATGCCTAAGAAAACTATTAGTAGAGTTAAAGCCACATGTAGATCTTTCTTATGGGTTGGTACTGAGGTCATTACCTGCAATTCTCCCGTGGCTTGGAAAAAGTTTATACTCCAAGAAACAAAGGTGGCCTTAACAATTAATGAATGAATAAAACTTAACTACACTAAGATTACGACTACGTTGTTCATTTATGGTTTCTCAGTATTGTGGTTGATTGAAAACATGTTAGAATTAGTCATATATCACTTAGTTTTGCTAGAGAAGAAGAAAATTCAAAATTATATAGAAGATTTAAGTTCTTTTTAACAAGATGTATCAGTCAAAAACATTTTAAACTGTATTTGACTTTTTTTTGTTCTCTTATACTTAGGAGTGTGCATGGGTAACCAATTAATGTGAACCAACTCATTTTTATGGTTATGGCTTATAAACCAAACAATTTGTCATAAAAATCTGTTTGAAATTCATTACAAAATCCGAACCTCTTTAAAACCAATAATTTTGATTTTAATCTAAATTATCTCATTAAACCTAAATTTTATTCCCTTTCAATTAATATCAATTTTTGAATTTAAATACTAAAAATAAATTTTAAAAGAATATAATCAAAGACATATTTAATTAAGTTAATATTATTTTCATTCTATGATAAATGTGAATTTGAAATGATCATAACATAGTTTTTTTATTTATTATAAAAAATCAATCTATTATTTTCTTATATGGCATACACTCAATGTTTTAAAAATCAGATGGAGGTCGAACCAACAAGACTTTTGGTTCAAGGTTTATTTAGTTCAACCAGTTAGACATACGGTCGAACCGTTTATTAAATAAATTGAAAATATAAATCCAAATTTTATAGATAAGTCACATAATTATATGTTGACAAATTTATTTTAAATATTTAAACATCATTAAAAACTTAATACTATGAGATCAATAGTAGATATAATTAAACAATATAATGATACGCTTAAACAAACCTATAACATGGTGTTATAAGTTAGAAATTTGTGTTGCTCTTTTTTATGTTAAAGAAGAGTTTCTTTTTTTTAAGTGAAAATGTTTTAAATATTGATGCTAACGTAATAATTATTTTTAATTTTTATATAAATAATACTAAAATTTGTCAATGACATGCATTTCTTTGAATCAAACGGTTTTACAAAATTGGCTATGATTTTTTGGTTCAAACGGTTATGAGTTGTTCAATCCGATTTTTTTAATTTTATTTTGGTTTTGACCCACCTGCGGTTTTGACAAGGTTAACCGGACCGAAGTCATCTCCGGTTCCCAGTCCAACCGGACAGTTCGGTTCGGTTTTTAAAACATTGCATACACTATTATTTATTTACTAAGAATATGCAAAAAGAATTGTAGAAGCACAAAGTGGACTCTATAACCAAATACTCTCTTCATCCCAAATTATAAGACGTTTTGGACATTTCACACAAACTAAAAAACATAATTATTATTGTATGGAAAAGATAAATTATGTTTGACTTTACAATATTATCCTTCATTGATATAGGAAAGAGAAATTAAGATAATTGGAAGAAAAAAGAGTAATAAATAGTAAATGGTTTATAACTAAGTAATTGGGCTCAAGTGGTAAATGAGCTCCTGCAAAAGACGAAGTTCGGGGAATACTGAGTTCGATTTTAGGTGGAAACAATATTTGGCCAGTGTCATGACCTCTCAGACTGGTGGGAATAATATTTGGCCAGTGTCATGACCTCTCGGCACGAACTCTGGAATACTAGGGCCCCTTTCCTCTAAGAACCAGAGTGCATAAAGAAAAAAAATAGTAAATGATATATTAGAAAAAATGTCATTAATATTGTATTGGGATTGTAAAGTGATGTGAGACTTTTTTTTGGTAAGATGACTTATAATCAACAAAATTTTGCATATAAACTGAAGTAAAAAAGACAAACCAAATAGCTAATCCATATTTTCTTTTACTATGAGTGATCTTCCAATAATAAAGTTTAGTTTTTCAATGCAACATAAAACACAAGCACCTTTGAACCAAGAGAGAGACTAAGAGTTAAGAAATACTATATACTAAGAATCTTTATATTATATATTAAAAGAGAAAAAAGAGTATATATATATATATATATATATATATATTAAAAAAAGTTAAAAATGAAAATATGTAGAATATTCTTCTAACTATGTACATAATATTAAACGATACGTCATTTGGATATACGAATCAAATTCTATGGCTAAAATCGTCGAATAATGCATAACGTACATTCTGGCAGCTACATGTCGACACATAGCTCGCATTAGTCGACACATACTCTATGTTTTTCAAGGTTATTCATTTCTGGAAGCTATGTATCGACACATAACTCGAATAAGTTGACTAATACTGTATATTTTTCAAAATTATAATTTTCTAGAAGCTATGTGTCGGCACGTAGCTCGAATGAGTAGACACATACTGTATATTTTTGCAAAAGTTCATATTTTGACGCACACAAAGAATTCACTTAACCTTTTTAATACCATCCAAACACCCATTAACACAAAAACAACGTATTTTATGAAAATATATCATATTAATCCTAATTCTTACTTTTATAACACCTTAAAATCATCTATTACTTCATGGGTTCATGAATCATCAACACATTACAACGATATCATCTTATCCATCATCTCTAAACTATCAAATTCCCATCAAATCCAGCATCATTTAAGCACACCAAAATAACAACATATCAACAAAGATGGTTATAGTTCATATCATTGCATATAAAACAATATTATCATCATCAATCAAAAGGAATAACAAACCCTATGGGAGGTTAAAAGTCCCTACATTCTACCTTTCTATCATACACATTATTATTGAAACAATTTCCCATCCTTATCTTGTGATTGCAAAAAATCCAAGCTTTTGGCTATGGTTTGTCTTCCCTAGAGCTCTCCTTGGGTTTTCCTTGTTATTCACTACCATTGCCTCTTTTTCAGTTTCACATACTGTAGACTTTTTCCCCCACTTCTCTCCTTATAAATCAAAACCTAATTTCTATTTTTCTAATATTCTACTAAGGCCCAACTTATTACTAACTTACATTATTTATTTTAATTCTCTACAATTCGCACTTTATACCCCAAACTCATTATTTCCTTTTATTTTATTATTTCATTTAAATAATAGCACTAAAACATTATTTTAATCAATTAAATAGTTCTAAATAAATCTACCAACCTCTAATTACTCTCCACATTCTCTACCTAAGGGTCACTCACCTTTGTTGCCCCAAAATATCTCAATTATCACAAAAATAATAATTTAATACACACATAAAATTATAATTAATTAATATAAATAATTTCTATAAAAACGAGGTGTTACAGAAATTATAGAGACTCCACTAGTATTAACATACCCAGTAGAAGGCACACCATTATTCTTCTATATATTAGTGATAGACATAGCAACGAGCTACGTGCTCATCCAATAGAAGGACAACACTGAAAAACAACCAATATATCTTTGTTGGCAATCGCCTCGGCATTAGTTTCCAACTCCTCATTTTTCTTCCCCAGCTCCTCATCCTTGCCAAATATCTTCTTCTTATACTCCTCTTCCAACGTCACCAGTTTCCCTTTGTAGTCCTTGCCAATCTTCCGCAGCATCTCAGCCGAATGGGGATCCTCCTCGGAGTAAATGACAACCATCTCTAGGACACGCATTACAACAGAAGCATCCTGTACCAAACTCTTCTTCTTCACTAATGACTCCGTTCTCTCCAGATGGAGAGACTCTGCCCGGTGAACAGAGAGGGACGACCCTTCTTTAAAATAGTGAATTTGGAGAAAACAAGGGGGAATTTGATAGTGATCGGAAGAGTTTTCCTCGGTCAGGTCCACCCTAGCCACACAGTCTACCCGTTGCCGTTTCCTCTAGATCAGGGCATCAAGATCCCTAAAGGAGACAGGAGAAGAGTGTTGAATGTAACACCCCCAACTCTATACTAAACAAATAAGGCATACATTTGCGTAAATCAGAGTAAAGAAGCATGCATCTCACGAGGGCGTTACACATATTTCAAAATAAAACAAACATTTTATCTTTAAACATGCAATGGTCATTTCCAAATAACATGGGATTTAAAACAACATGCAAATCACAGCGGAATAATCATATCATCAAATAAATGGTAAAGTCGGATGATTCCCATACATCATCCACCATGTCTCAACATCTTGGCTCAAGGCCACACATTAACAAAATAACATATTCAAATACGAAATACAATATGAGTAGACAATTGTCTCATATTGACGAGTTATAAAATATAAACCCAACCCCATGTATTACATATGACCAGAGCACAAGTGACTACTTAGTCACGACATTCTACAAGAGATCTAAATCTCTAAGATAAGCCTCCTTCGAAGCATCACTATCCGCGAAACCTGCACGTTACCAACAAAGGATAACATTCAAACAGAAGGGTGAGAATTCAACTTCTTATAGATAAACATAATATGGGAAATGTGAAACACAACAAGAATACATTTCAAGAATTCATCACTCTTCACATAAACATGCATCATATGCCATTAATCAAGATTCACATGTTCATGCCATACAACCTAGTTCATTCAATTCCACATAATCATACATGATTACTAAACAATGTACATAATCATATTTCACCAACATCTAGATTCTAAGTACATATAATTTCACATCTACATCACATATTTTTCAATCACATATATCACAATTATAACACAACAATCATACATATCAAATGAATCACCAAATTCACTTATCACATCTCATACACACATAACAATCACATAATTGCATACGTTCAAACATCACATAACACCAATGTGACTCAGTGCAAGACATGTGACTCTATGCATGTGGTACCCAATGTGAACCCAACGTTTCACCGCTTCCGATTCAATATCTAGAATCCAAGCCACACTTCCGATCCGGACAAGATCAAAGCCAACACGCCTATTTCCAATTAAGGATCACGTCTGCTACGCCTGTTTCCATTCAAGGATCAACGTCTCTTACCATGTGAACCCAAGTTTCACCGCTTCCACCATAAATTTATGCAATTACCAACAATTTATGCAATTAAGATTATCTCATCAATCTTAACTTACCGCATACCACAGTAATCCAACTCCATGAATTATCCGCCAATTATACACAACATTCACAACACAATTAACAATTACAACAAGGCATAACAATCATCATATATCCAGTCACAATCATCATGAATATATTACCACACATCTTACCAATAGTTGTTATTCATCACATACCAACACGTAACGCACATAAAAGCATTTACATGTATTCAATCCACATATCAATACATACATCTTTAAATGATAATTATCTACAAGGCACATTCAAATAGTATGTATATTCATCCTAACATATCATGGATATCACATCACTTAACACATCTATGAATATTAGTCACAAGTCATTAATTCATCATGTACACATAAGTAAGTCACATGTTATCCATATATTATCATCAAAATCAAACCATTCAACATCAACCAAACCTATCCTATCACATAGATAATCTCATTAGCTTCCTAACGCTTCGAACGGCGCATAAAACGGAGTTACGGATCAAAAGTTATGGTCTTTACAAAATCTACTCAAAATTGAACCTCTAGGTCGATGCAAACATCCCCCAGGTCGACGCAAACTCCTTTAGGTCGACTCAAAACTCCTTTAGGTCGACGTAAACTGAAGAAAAATAGATTTCTGGCTTTCTGTGTTGTTTAGGTAGACTCAGATTCTGCATAGGTCGACCCAGGCTGCGTGAAAACTCAGATTTCACCATTTTTCTTCCCTAATCCCCTCATACAACACCCATTAACCCATATACAATCCATACATCAATTGAAAGCAAATTTAGCACACATGTAAGGTTCCTAAACATGTTTCTAACCATGGGTCATTCATACAACACATTAAACATGAACAAACCACAAAATCCAATTGATTTCACATAAACCCTATCATTTTCTAAATATATGAAATGAAGAATAGAAAGCATACACAACATTACCCAATCATATAAACCTATAAGAACTTGGATTCAAACTCTCACCTCTATTCAAACTCCTCCAATCTTCAAGAATCTCACAATTCCTCTTCTCTTGTTCTTTCTCCCCTCTTCTCTTCTTTCTCTCTTTTTCCCCCAAATTGTGTTATCTCTAAAACCCTAGTTTTCCTCTTCTTACTATCTTTCTCTTAATGGGCTTAGCTATGTTATTACCCACCCATCCAATTATTAATTAGGCCCAATACATAGTATACTACTAATAACCTAATTAAACCATAAAACACAAATATGCATATAATTAGATATTTCAATTAATTAGTAATACCACATAATAATTAAATCAACAAATAATTAATAAAACACACAAATAAGCTAATAAATAAAATATCTAATAAAATTGGGCTGTTACATTGAACACCTATCTTCACGGACGAGTTGGATAGCTCGACGGCCGAATGAGGGGACTGAGCGCCTGCAGGAGAGGAAGAAGAAGTGCCGGATCCGGACCCCGGGATAGGCTGCATCTCGGATATGCGACTCTTTGTGGTATTTTTCACCTTAGCTTTGGCAGAAGTAGCCTTCAAAAGCCGGACTTATCTACTAGCCATTGTTCCTGCATTAATACATAAAAAATAACGGTCATCAAAAAATAATCAGACGAGGATATACACACATGCATCCTAAATGCAAAAGCAATACCAAGAAGAATTAACGCCTCCTCGTCAAAGCCACACTCCACTAGCTCCTTACAACTTATAAAACGAGGCTCGGCATCGAGCTCCCCACCTTGTTGAGCAAAGGATGCCCATTCCGGTCTACCCTCTGGATAAGACAAAAGCTTCGCTCAAAGCCTGCGAGCTTGTTGAAACTAACCCGATCGTCGGTAGTTAAATTCCCCACCCGGGTGATTAACTGGTCAGTGGTATACTTAAAATGGTCCCGTTACTAGTGGAACCTAAACTTGTTGTTCAGCTGCGTCCTTGGGTCTCCTATGTCATTTAAAACCAACCGACCGTGCCTGTCGAGCAGATGTACCCGGCGGAATACAGCGCCCAGGGATGTCCTCGTCTGCGGCCAAAGAAAGAAGTGTCTCAATTTAAACTGCTATACTAAGTTGGAGAAGGGCTTGGAAAGTTTCTTCGACTGCTACAAAGAAACTCAGCTATACCACCCTCTAGCAGTTTGAAGCTGGACATGGAAACAATAAAAGAGGAGAGAAACCGTCGATCTGATATGAAGGTATTGACAAGTAAGCTCAAATGCCCTGATAAAGGCAATTGAGTTCAGATGAAGCTGACTGGGGGCAAGCTCTAGATGATTGAAGACAACAATTTGGAAATCTGTGAAGGGCAGTCAAAAGCCCATTTCTCGAAATACCACTTCGTACATCAGAATACGACCGAGTTCGTATTTGGTGCAAATTTTCTCCTCTTCGTCAGGGACGAACACGACCCAGTCGTTCTCAGTTAGAGTAGCACCAACAAACCCCCCAACCTCAGTGTGGACGTCAGTGCAATCCGCGGGAAAAAGAGACTCTGTCATCAACACGTTAGTAGTCACCCACTGTTGCACTGGGATCTTCTGCTCGATGGGAGGTGTAGTAGACGAGGAGGAAGACGTTGAAGTAAGCATCACTCCGTCTGTAGGTTCGGCCATAGTCACCTGAAAAGAAGAGGAAACAAGTGAATTCGATAATAGATCAAATCCACCCTACCACCGCTAATTAAGTGAAAAAGCGTAAACTGGCCCGGGGACGCGGTCCTCGGCCCATACCCTTACTCGAAGAGCAGAAAGCTGACTCCCCTGAGAAGGAAACCATTAATCACGACCCAGAGGGAGGTTCCCGACATCTTCAATGTGAATGGAAAACATAGTGTCCACCAATTCCATATTCCGATTGGAAACAAATAAAATAAACATGGGTAAGGTAAATGATCCAACTGCAATACCTAAACAAATATCAAACTTACGAAAAATGATCATCAATGTTCTTCTCCTAATTATTTCATTAATAAAAATCCACCATTTCCAGGGAGTTCGTAATGTGAAATTGCACTAGGATCTTGATGATTTCCCTCTCTATGAAACTTAAGCTATCATGATTGAAGTTGTTTATAGGCACAATATCGTTCGTGCAATACAGAGGGAATCGATAATCGACGCCCTCCCTGTACATTACATGGATTAGTTATCTTGTCCCTCACTCTCATAAATATGTCTTTATAGCTTTTTAAATATTTGAGTGATGAGTGAAAAGGACTCTCCAGAGTAGTGTGTCTAGGGTCACCCATCTACTATAGGTCTCCGCCTTAGTACCATAAGAAGAAAATAAAATTCCTATAGTAGGCGCGAATTCTAAATTACTATAAATAATTTCGAATGCCCTTATGAAGGCCCATTCGTTGGGAGATATTTGAGAATGGGCGACAATGATGGTGTTAAGGACCTCAGACTCGAAGACTATAAATAAAATTAACACCACAAGTCATAAATGACAGGGAGATGCATATAAAAGAACTCATTTGATGAATCAACAAGGGTGACCATGTTTACCCGCTCATATTCAGAATAGGGCTCCAAGATAATGTCTTCCTAATCGCCTGAACCAAATAGATTTATAGTATTACGAAAAGAAGTCACATTTTCCTTGATTGTGTAAGAATTTTTGAAGTCATGGAAAATAATAGGGTAAAACGACATCACTATCACTACTAGAATCAAAACTACTATCTTAACTTTCAAATATTCCTAGTTCTATAAGTTTATAATTAATTGATCCTTCCAATCACCTCACATTCTCAACACAGTATCGCATTCTCCACAACTTCCCCATGAGTAAAAGGTTTTATAATCTTGTTATTCTCATCCAATTCCATGAGAGTTGACATATCCAAATAAAAGAGAAAATATAAGTAAAAAGAAGAATCTAAATACATGAATAAGGTTTGATAATGGTGGTGAGTTAGAGAATCAAACTTGGAGAGAAAGAGTTGGAGAATAAATGTTTCTCAAAAAGGATGAAGAGTGTGTATGTAAGAGTATGGAAAGCGAGTGTTATTCCTCTATTTATAACGCCAAAAGCCTATGACGAGTTGGCATCATTGCCAAGCTGTAGGGTTGCGCTTGCTTGTAAGAATTAGGACATCTACATGCATGATTAGACATATGGAGAAAAATCAGCGATACATTATGGACGCGCCTTCTCAAGCCAAAATTCATCATATCGAAACATTAAATGCCCCACATGTTTCGGGTTAATGACACTTAAGGGACTCACCTTCTAAACTTTTCTTGAGGAACTCTCCTTCTAAGCTTCGCTTGAGGGACTTACCTTCCAAGCCTTGCTCGAGGGACTCACCCCAAGTTATTCTTGAGGGACTCTTCCCTCTAAGATTCACTTAATGGAATCTCCCTCTAAGCTTTAACCATCTAAGCCACGCTTAAGGGACTTTCCCTCAAAGCTAAACTTGAAGGACTAAACCTCTAAGGTACGCTTAAGGGAATCACCCCAAGTAACTCTTAAGGGATTCTTCCTCTAACTTGATAACTTAAGGGACTATTCCTCTAAGCTACGCTTGAGGATATCTCCCTCTAAGCTATGCTTGAGGCACTTACCCTCTAAGCTACACTTGAGGGACTCACCCTCTAAGCTTTGCTTGAGGGACTTTCTTCTCCAGAATGAGAATATCGTCTACCAGACTTAAATCACTTCGCCCGCCTGAACCTTGTGCTTGAGGGATAGTGGACTGTAATAAATTTAATTGGGCTGTAGAAGAGGATATCATATAATTCAATAGGCCCAAAAAGCATTAAAAGGGGCACGAAATAGTCTCAGAGACATGACTTGGTGGGTCATGGGTCGCCCGATCCGATCCATCACATATATGGGGTTGGTTGTTCGACCCAATTTTGTAATCATTAGGGGACAATCAAATTAGTACGTGTCATGGCACATTTGTCTAACAAGGATGGTGTTTAACACTCTCCCAAGGAAGAAACCACTTATTCTTCCTACTAACGTGGAGAGCTGATCTTCATATTCTTAGAAGTGGGAACAACTAGTCTCTTATTCCAACGCTCTAGTCAAGCAGTTGGGAGGGAATCAGTTCCTCGCCCAATAATTTGGCACACGAGCTACATCTATAAATATCCCATCCCTTAGGGTTAGGATGGATCATTTAATATTTTTAGAGATTCGCCATATACAAACCCTTTTGTGTTCATACACGTAAATAGATTCTCCTTATTGTATTTTTTCAAGTACATTAACTACGATAAACATATTTTGCAAATATCATCATTATTTTCTTCTAAAATTAAATGCATATTATTTTTTCTTGTCGTATAAACTGAGTAATTTTTGTGTGTAACTACTAGGGGTGGAAAAACAGGCTCGGACCTTGGGCATGCCCGTTTTGCCTGCAGTTTAGTGCGGGGTGAACCAAGAGTTTAGGCCCTCACCCTCTAACGTGCCCATCCCGTCCCGTCCCGTCCCGTTTTCTATTGGGCTTTTGTGGGCACATGCATTTATATAATTTTTTGCGTTTTTAGGCTTAAAAGGTGAAGTGCCCGCGGGCATTCTCCGCCCCTCCCTCACTTTTTTGCGGGGCGAGGTTAGGTTTAGGCCCACATCTTCAAATATGCCCGCCCCGCCACGTTTTTTTGCAGGCTTTTACGGGGCGGGCCTAAACGGGACATACATGCCCGTTTGCCACCCCTAGTAACTACTACACAAACTAATTCCTCAAATCAAGAAATATCACAATAGATGAAAAAAATATACCTTTAACAAATTTAATATTGTTGCATGTTCAGATGTGAATTGAAATCTGAAAATTATAATCACTACAAGAAAAAGCTTATTTAGCTAGGGTTAAACCCCTCACAAATCCAAAAAAACTCCTCACATAACATAAATTTGCGAGGAGACAAGTCCCCTAGCTAAACAGGTTGTCACAAATGATTTGTGAGGGGTCTGTCACCTCGCTATTTTGCTTGGGGCTCCTCCCTCATAAAATGCACTCATTAGTTTTCTTCCTGCAGCCACGCATGCGTAGGTGCAGAGTAGTGGTTCAGTGTGGCACAATACTGTGTCAGCAGTTAGCTAGGGGTTAAGCCCCTAGCAAATTGACATGCGTTTTGAGTTAGCTTGCGGTTTAGCCCCTAACAAATTTCAAGATTGTTTTTTTTTTTATAAATAATACTGTTTACAATGTATTTACCTATTTTAAATTTATTTTTTTTAAAATTTATTATAAAATATCTTGTTTTACATTTTTTAAAATAAAATTTATTATAAAAATCTAGTTTTACTATTTTTAAAATAAAATTTATTATAAAAAAATTTCGTTTTATAATATTTAACTGTTTTTCACGACACACTTTACAGAAAATAATATCAATAGAAATTTTAAAAAAAAAATCAAGGTTTTTCTTCTAGCCGATCAAGATTTTTCTTGTAATGAATTAAGTCAAACATATCTCTTATCTGTCATTCAAATAATATTAGGTATTAAACGCCTAATAATATTACTGTTCAGGGGCGGAGCTAAGGCCCAGCTAGCCCGGGCAGGCGCCCGGGCTCATCCCCTATTTTCTTTGTACTCTTTCAATTTAATAGTCGATTTTTAGACAAAATTGGGGGCAAAATTAGGGGCAAATTTAGTAAAAATAGGGTGTGAAAATTAAAATAGATGAATAATCAATGATGTAAAGTTTTTGCCCAGGCTGCCTAAAATTCCTGGCTCCGCCACTGTTACTGTTATTTGTAAAACAAATACATTTATTTTATATTTAAAAAATACGACTATAAGTTTGACTCTATTCATGTTATTTTAAATAAAATAATTCAGAAATATTCACTGTAATAATCCGTAACAAGGAATAAACTATGACACTAATAGCAATATAATACAAAAAGAATATATTACGTATACGTTCAAACATATAAAACAATTTAAAATCATTCATCATTGACTTCAGCATAAGGTGGTTGTTTTTGTACTAAGGTGGGTTGAAGACCACCGAGACAAAACGTACGCAGCAGAATAGTGTAGTGTCATTCCCCCACAAATCCACTCACTATGCCTTTTCATCTTCTCTCTCTTTTCAACTTCTTCACATATAACTAACTCATATCACACTTTAATCTCCAAATCTCACATCTATCACCATTCACCAATGAAGTTCCAATTTGCATTATTCTTATTCTTATGTGTTAGTTTTATTCTTTTCTTTTCCAAACAATCCTTATGCATTACCATTGAAGGAAGTTTCAAAGAAGCACCAAAATTCTACAACTCCCCTACATGCAAAACCATTGTATTCTTCCCTAGCAATCAACAATGCTCAATCGAAGCCGTACACGTGGCAATGACACTCGACGTGTCCTACATCCGCGGCTCCATGGCCGCAATCCTCTCCGTACTCCAACACTCATCATGTCCAGAAAATATTGTCTTCCATTTCATTGCCTCCTCTTCACAACCTTCCTCAAAAACCGTTCTCAACAGAATCATAACTAACTCATTCCCGTATTTAAAATACCAAATCTACCCTTTCAACGACGAGCCCGTCGCCGGATTGATTTCAACCTCCATCCGCTCCGCCCTCGACTGCCCCCTCAACTACGCTCGCACCTACCTCGCCGAGCTTCTCCCGGATTGTGTAACCAGAGTCGTGTACCTTGACTCCGACTTAATCCTCGTTGACGACATTGCGAAACTCGCCTCCACTCCTCTCCGTTCAAACACCGTCATCGCCGCACCGGAGTATTGCGGCGCGAATTTCAGTATTTATTTCACTCCTTCGTTCTGGTCGAATCCTTCTCTTTCGCTCACATTCGCGAACCGTGAGGCGTGTTACTTTAACACCGGTGTTATGGTTATTGATCTTCAGCGGTGGCGGTCCGGTGAGTATACTACAATGATCCGGGAGTGGATGGAGTTGCAGAAGAGAATGCGGATCTATGAGCTGGGATCGTTGCCGCCGTTTTTGTTGGTTTTTGCGGGGAGGATTACGCCGGTGGATCATCGCTGGAATCAGCACGGGCTTGGAGGTGATAACTTTCGTGGGCTTTGTCGGGACCTGCATCCGGGCCCGGTGAGTTTGTTACATTGGAGTGGAAAGGGAAAACCGTGGGCCAGGCTTGATGCTAATAGGCCTTGTCCTTTGGATGCTTTGTGGGCTCCCTATGATTTGCTCAAAACTCGTTTTGCTCTTGAGTCATAGATGACGCCAAAATTCAGATTTTTTTTTTTAATTTCAAATATCGAATCCAAATACTATATACTTTCTTTTATTTTGATCATTTACTATATTGTTTTGTACATGTGAATGATTATACATTACGTATTATTATACTGATATTTTGATAAGTTATCTCAGTTGATAACTATGGAGATTCATAGAGGTCACATACATTACATACTACATACTACTATTACTAACAATAGAATGAATCAAAGTGAATGATAGATATTTTTTTACCTCTGTCTAGTTAAAGCCAAACATTACTTTAGGGAGGTTTTGACTAGATTTATAATGATTGTGGATTAATATTCTAATTCAAATTTGAAGTTTAAATGGGTAAAATTGGCTGTCGGCAACAAGTAATGTGATTGATTAAGCACTAACGTTTGTAAATGACTTTGAAAAAGTGTGGAGATATTTATAAAGTAATAAAGTTTGCACTTTCATTAACTTGCTTTTTATTGAGTGGTTTGACGAATACTATGGATTTAGGATCCTTCTGATATTCTTGTCGCCAAAGTTGAGTTCCTTCCTTAATTGCAGCTCGTTATTATACCTGAAAATTAGCCCTATATTTATGGATCTCAGGAAGATGCTAACCTCGTAAAAACAGGAGTCGATTCGGGTGCTTTTATGGTGAATGCATGAAACTTTTAATGGAATATATTAATTGTCCTAAGATGAGAATAATGTATAATACAAATTTACATTATTCTCATCTTAGGACAATTAAAAATTGGGAAATGCTAACGAGTGTTCCACGAGCACTTGTTAAGAGTTTTAAAAGGTAAGCAATACTTGTATTTAATATTTTATAAAAGGAAATATCTGACTTTTTTAAGCAATGACAGAGTTTGTTTTATTGAAATTACTTGTATTAAAAGCATTGAATATTGAAATAAATACTTTATTTAAGGAATATTTTCTTGATATGGAATGCTTAAAGAGTGCCCCTGGGGCACTCGTTAGCATGACCCTTAAAAATTTGTATAGCTCTAGATTTAGTGATAAATATTAAAAATCAGGAGTCGATTCTAGAGCTATATTATACATTATTCTCATCTTAGAACAATTAAAAATTTGTATAGCTCTAGATTTAGTGATAAATGTTTCCCTAAAAAAATCAGGTTTAATCATCTCTACAAAAAAGTAGTTTTATCTAGAGGATAATTTAAGATCAATTTTAATTTAGAATCACCTATGATATGTTATTTATTTATTTATTTAAATTATATATATATATATATATATATATATATATATATATATATATATATATATATATATATATATATATATATATATATATATATATATATAGGGAGCGTATCCGGTGAGAACTGATATCTTCTGTAAGAAATGAGAACTAACAATAATAACCTTCTGATTTAATTAACGCTTCAGATTTCTTTATTCCATATAAAGAGTGTTTTACTGAATTTTTTCTACTATACTTAATTAACCTTCAGATTTCTTTATAAATATTAAGTATAATAGAAAAATTCAGTAAGATGCTCTTTATATAGAATAAAGAAATCTGAAGCGTTAATTAAATCAGAAGGTTAATATTGTTAGTTCTCATTTCTCACAGAAGATATCAGTTCTCGCCGGATACATTCCCTATATATATATATATATATATATATATATATATATATATATATATATATATATATATATAAAATTTAGTTTCTTAATTTGTTTCCGTGTATTCTTTCCCATATATTATTGTGGTGTTCATTTAGTTCAAATTAACCAATTAACTTTCATCTAACGAACGCATATTCAATTAATGACTTTTGCATATGACATGAGTATTATGTACACTTCAATTTTGTCATATTTGTTGCTATTAACATGTATATAAGTAATTTGTGATTTTATTCTATTAATTTTGATGTTGTGAATTTGTTTGCAGTTTTATCTTCTTCTTTTTTTAATAGAAAAAACTATGGTTTGTGAAGAATTTATATCAGTTTGAACGAATGAATCTTGTTATTAATAAAGTTTGGTCTAATTCATCTTTATAAAATCGGTTTGTAAAGTGAGGAGTGTGATGAAAAATTAAAACACATTAACAGGCCAATACTCAACAGATATAAATTTTTTCAAACTTGTAAGAACTTTAAGGATCAACAAAAAGTATATGACAACAAATAGAACAAATAAAGGCATAAGAGACACCAATATTTTAACATGGAAAACCCCTTAATATGAGAGTAAAAACTACGAGTCAAAAAAATAGATCTACTATAATTAAATATGGGTACTAGAAAGTCTTAAATTAATTCACAAACTAATGCTAATAACCGCAAAATCACAAAGCAAACTAACTTACAAATAGGAATAAAGAAGCAAAAAAATAACCCAAATCTACAGCTTCAGTGCGAAATAGATACCTCTCAACTTAGTCTTTGTTTTGAAGACCCGAACGGTCAAAAGGTAGACACAGGTTTTTCGAACATATCCTCCAAATTTGAGCTCGATCCAACGATTAAGGAATCCAGAATCTCCGATTTAGTGAGTCTGGTTGTAGGAAAAAGGGATTTTGGTTATCTCCTCTTTTATCTCTTTTGTAGTTGATTTCTCGACCTTAAATTGAACCTTTCCATTTAAGTAAGTGAGACAAATGGGCTAATTATATTTAAGTCTTTCTCCATATTAGAAGGGAGCCTAAACCCAACAAATCTCCCTCGCACAACTATGTGGAGGAAATTTCCGAACTGGCGATATCACAACAAGATTCAAACTTTCCTCTTGGTAAAGCTTTAGTCACCATATCATAACCATTATCATCTGTATGACCTTTAGCTAACTCCAACAACTTAGTAGCCAAAACATCACGTTCCAATGATATCTCACATCAATGTGTTTGGACCTATTACGAAAAATTGGATTCTTACCAAGATGAATTGCGCTTTGACTATAACCAAAGAACACATATTTGTCTTAAACAAAACCAAGCCCATTTAAAAAAAATTCAACCATAGTAACTCTTTGCATGCTTCAGTAATGACAATAAACTCAACCTAAGTAGTAGAAAAAGCTAGACACTTTTGCAAATCTAGACTGCCAAGCCACAACTTCCCCTGTAAATTTAATCATGTAGCCCGAAGTAGACTTTCTAGAATCAATGTCTCCAGCCATATCAGAGTTAGAGTACCTCATTAGAGTATGCTTATCTCCTCCAAAGCAAAGCCTCACACAAGTAGTACATTGAGCATACCTTAAAATCCATTTTACAACATTCAAATGCTCTCTACCTTGATTTCACAAAAATCTACAGATTGTATCAATAACATGTGCTATATCTGGTCTTGTACATACCATCACATACATCAAACCACCCACAACGGATGCATAAAGAACACGTTTCATATCAAACATTTCAACTTCACTTGAAGGACTTTGATTAGAACTCAACTTGAAATATACAACAAGAGGAGTGCTTACCGCCTTAGAACTTTCCATTTTGAATCTTTGTAGCATTCTTTCGATATAGCGTTCTTGTGAAATCCAAAGTTTCTTCTCCTTTCTGTCGTGTATGATTCTACTATCCAAAATCTATTTAGCTGCTCCCATGTCTTTCATGGAGAATGACTCACCCGACTGCTTTTTTAACTTGTCAATGTTAAAAATATTTTTCCTTAGAATAAGCATATCATCAACATATAATAACAGGATAATGAAGTCATTGTTAAAAAATTTTCTAACAGAGATACAATGATCTGAAGTAGTCTTCTTGTACCTCTTCCTTGGAGTTTGATTCAACCCATATAAACTTTATCTCAATCCACACACATGATCTTTTTTGCCTTTAACTTGAAAACCTCGGTCTCCTCCTCCCTAAAGCCCCAGGGGGAACGAGGCATCCATGCTCATTCGCTAGCTCAAGTAGAAAATTGACTTGGAAAGGTAAAACCGAAGCAACCGCCTTCCATAAGGATTTTTGGAAGCAAGATACTAATAAGTGTCAAAATATCGTTATTTTGAGTATATATTTATGGCACTTATTGATTCTATTCTTTTGGATTTTATAGTGAAACCCCAACTTTTTTGTAAATAATATTATACTTGAGTTTTGATTCGTTTTATGTACCGTTTGACCATTTTTCATTCATTTTATAGGTATTGATGCATATTGGAGCCTGGAGCAATAAAGTGTCGAAGGTACGACTTCGAATACACAGTTTTGGAGCAAAAAAGAGGAAACACTCTACACAGCCCGCTAAGCCCAGTCCCTAGCATGCTACCACTTTTAATAATAGAGGAAGAGCTGAGTTTTCAAGCCCGCTTACTGCGGTCACTTTTCCAAGTCCAAATATATTCCTCCAAAGGCGGTTTGACGTGTTAATGAATGAAAGCCCGTTAAGCGCAATGAGCTCGCTTAGGGCGGATAAGAAATCTTTTGTCTATATCTTTCTCATTTGAGACATTTTCTAGGGTTATGTCTTTGGGGAATATTTGTCCCAAATTCATCAATTTCATTCTTAAGTTAGATTAGCTTAGAAAACAATAATCGTGTCATGCACTTGGATGATCGGAGGTGGATTTTTCATCAATCAGAGATGACAAATCGTGAGATGCTTGATTTATATCTTCTCCTCTTTGTGTGTTTCCTTTGTGTTGGGTTTGTTTGTATATTTTCTCTGAACATATGTATATTTATCGCTCATGGCGTTGTATAAAACTTTCTTTACAAATCTTTATTGTTATCTTCCCTAATCTTTTTGCATTTATTTTGTGATTTGTGTTAATGTAGAGATATACCTCACAAATTCAGATTAGGGATAGATTTGTGTTAGTTTCTAGACTCTAGAGATGGATTTAAAACTTACAATTACTTGTGTGTCAAAGCTTAGTGCTTTTGTGTTTGAGTTGCACAGGAGAGATTGCTGACATGAGAATACGGATGTTCTCGCAACTTTGCGTTAGAGATAACCTCGATTGTGATACCTCTCATTGGTGCTTCAGAGATGAACACTGATGTGAGAGACACATGATGATAATGACGAGTATTGTAGGTTGAGTGCAACTAATCGATAAGTTTAAGTTTGTGACGAGTAGTTGCTTGATAGGTTATTCTCTCTGAGGAATGTGTTTATTTTCCATTTTTATATCTTTTACTTTTTTGTTCATTTTAACCCGAGCTAAAAAAATGCAGAAACTATTGAATGACATTCTAACTAGACCATTCTCTATGGACACAATAACTCTCGGAGTAATACTTCTAAATCTTTTGCTCACAACAGTTTCTATGGTTTTGAGCTTTGTATATATCATATATATTGTATATGTTCACTTTTATATTTTCACTTGTACATGTTTACTTGTATATCTTTACATATAAGTATACGTCGTTGGTGAATGTTGGCTAAACAAGTTGAAATTGGACCAATTCTTAATTTCAAATCTTCACTTCTCAACTTGTGAATCCAACATTCACCAATTTTTCCTTTTTGTATGTTTATAGTTGTATTTATTTCATACTTGTATATCTGTGTTTATCTTTTTTGTTCGTGCAAGTATTGTATATATTTGTACCCATAACATTTGTTAAGTGTTTTGGTTAGGATACTTTCTTTAGGATGCGCAGTGCGACATTAACATGGCATGACGAGAGGAATTTACTATTCGGGCACAATAAAGGCGTCGAGCTAACAACGTAAAGCAAGCGCTTATTGGGAGGCACCCAAACGGTTGTAAGTTTTGTTTATTTTTCTGTATATGAGGTGTTTAGGTGAAGTGGAGCTTGGATGAAAGATCAGACTTTGTTCTTATTTTCTGCTACCACTAAGCATGCTCAGAGAATTTTTCCTTCTTTATTTTGTGCCAGTGAGATTCCTATTCCACTTGGCCCTCCTTTTTCCCACTTTCACCAAGGCTATTTAGTAGTAGGTAATAGTATTATTTTTTAAATTCTTTTGTTGGTTGTTTGGAATCAAATGTTGGTTCGTTAAATCAAAGATTTTTTAGGTGATTTTCCAAGATTGAGTGTTTCAACATGAGGATATATGGTAATGATGTTTTTGAAGTTGTATCATCCAAGGTACTCTTTTATCGCTTTCTATAACATAACATATTTATGAAACTTTTTATTTGTATAATTACCATGCCATTCATTCTTTTGCATTACTTGTTTTTTGATTGAATCACTTTAGTTCCTAAACCCCAAATGTGAGGAAGCTTTCCATTGTTCATATATGTCGGAGGCCACAATCTTTATTTTAACTGGATTTTATTATGCTTAATCTTTTATTTATGTTGATTTTATGAAAACATGAAAAGGATCAAGGCATTTGTTGAAGGTGGATTGAATTGTGTTTTTAAAAAAAACATATTTCCCTTTCTTTAAAATTCTTTTCTTTCTTCTTGTATCTCACGTATTGGATATGCTATGAGTTGCGTAGAGGAAGCATATTCTGAAGAATAAGTGCATAACCAATGAGACGTTTCATTTTAACTTCTATAGGATATCAGAACTTCTGACTTGCTCAGTACAGTTCTGCAGATTAAAGCTTGGAAGTTCTGAGTTAAAATGAAATATGCAGAAAGTAAAAGACACATTTATTTTTATCCTGGTTCACCTTCTGAATAAGGCTACCTCCAGTCCACCTTCCTCAGGTGATTTGCCTCTCAATAGAGGTCTTAATCCACTATAACCAAATCATGATTACAACTGCACGATCCTCCGTCGTGACTAACAATCCTGCACAGCCAACTTCTGTGACTAACCATCTGGACAATGACCCGTTCAGTGATCTCCACGAGATATAACATCCATTGACCCAGGAACCCTGCATAGGCTACCCGTTGTGACTAACCCTGCACAAGCCAGCTGCTCCTGACTTACTGCAATGGACTGTTTAGTGATCTTCACGAGATATAACATCGATTGACTCATGGAATTCTAAACTTCACTTGGTCTCTAAGAGATTTCCACAATGACCGCAACCACTGTCTTCTCAAGCATCATACCTTCACTTAGTCGCTCAAGGCATCATTACCAACTTAACTTGTTTTTCACATAATAATTCTTAATAAGCAGATATTCTAATTACAGACTGTATGACAAGTAATCTGTTTTAGTTGAATAATCATTGAACTTTTCTTGTCTGCATCTTCTGACCAGATCCTTGCTTCTTGGTGGTAAGTAGAGTAAGATCATTGTATTTCAGTGTTGAGTACTTCTTCAAGTTGATCTTCATCTTCACTTCTTCTGTTAAGCAGATTTAGAACAACAGTTCTTTATTCGAGGTTGCTTCTTGTTTTGATCTTCTCTTATTTTCTTCAAGCAGATTAATAACATCAGTTTTTATTCAGGATTGCTTCTTACATTGATCTTCAACTTTCTTCTTTTAGTAGATTAAGAACAACAGTTCTTGTTGAGAGTTGCTTCTTTGGTTCTTCTTCCTCTGATCTTCTTCATAAGCAGATTAAGAACATCAGTTCTTGTTGAGAGTTGCTTCTTTGGTTCTTCTTCCTCTGATCTTCTTCGTAAGCAGGTTAAGAACATCAGTTCTTGTTGAGAGTTGCTTCTTTCGTTCTTCTTCCTCTGATCTTCTTCATAAGCAGATTAAGAACATCAATTCTTATTGAGAGTTGCTTCTTTGATTCTTGAGTAATAATTTAAATGGGAGTCTTCAGAGAGACAATATTTCGATCCTCTTCTATTTACAACTCCTTTTGATTTTAGTAGTTTTTCATTACTACATCTTTCCTGAACCACACTTTTCATAAGAGATCTTACTTCTTTTTATAGCTTTGAAATTGTGTTCGTTGTCTTGATCTTTGGAATGCGTAATAAATGTAAGCGTGTTTCCTCTGTGCTTTTGTTTTCTCCAATGGACTGCATGTAGGTTGCTTCTTCAATCAACCTTTGGAGTTGTTCCTTTTAATTGTTGTAACCGTTTTTCTAATGATGATGTTTGTAACGGTTTTATTCTTGATTTTAATCCTTTGTATTTTATTTGATTTTGCATGTTGAGCTGAAGGTTATCTTCTGATTCACATGTGACTCTGTTGCTGTTTACCTTTTATAAGTCACTGCGTTGTAACTTCAGAACTTCCGATCTTCTACGTGCGTGATCTTCTGAGTTTGCAAGGCTTCTTGTAACTGATTTTTCTTGTTCATTTCCTTTGAAGCTTCTGATGTACTTTCTGATTGAGTTGCGATATATGTTGTAAAGGATTTTGACACTGTTTCTGCACACTCAATGAAGCCATTAGTAATAAAATTGTTACTAACAAAATATGCGCTTGTTATCATCAAAACTAGATTCTGAACATAGATTCTCAATCTTGTTCCAACATTTGTTTCATTTTGAGCACTGCCATCATAGCCAAATAGTCAATTTACCTTGTGAGTGTGTGATCATTTATTAACCCCTTTGAGCTTCTGTCAATATCCATGTTTCATTAGAACTTGATGCTTGTCTATGAGTGTTTAGTTCTCTTTTTTTTGTATGGATGTTGATTTTTCTTATTTTCTTGAACCCTCAACCATGATTTTTTATTTGAATTTTTACCTTGCCTTAGCAAGTAGGGAGTATTCACACTTTGATGTTGGTTGAATTCAAGTTGGGTAGGAAAATGATTGTTCACTTATTGGTTGATTACTATGGGGTTGAGAAAAGAAAAAAATATGAAAAAAGAAAGAAAAAAATTGAAAAAGATTTGAAAAACAAAAACAAAAACAAAAAGAGTTCAAATAATTGTGCAAATAAGTATGGTGTTTTGGTGTAACACTTGGGAATAAAGAAGAAGTTTAATTGAGATTTTGTTGTTTGAAACTTTGTGGATTGATCACTCCCTTAGGTTTAGACAAGTTTTTGTTTCGATTAGCTTTAGGAATTATCCCTTGTTTGTTAACCAAACCACATTACAACCTTGAAAAGCCTTTGTGATTCTCGCTTTTGTATTTGCGATATGATTTTTGGATGAATGTATAATTTAGTCTATTGTTTGCAAGATTGTTGGGTAAGTGTCAAAGTCCCTCACTTTTGTGTGTTTTTCATCCATTGATACTAACCATAGTTGACTCTTACATGGTCTTAGAGGAGAAGTTGTATATGCACTTCAATAATCCTGCTTCGATCGACGCCCACTCTAGTCCCCGATAGGGAAGGAGTCCCACCGACACAGAGACAAATCTGATCGGGGTATGCAAGGGTGCTACGAAAGGTACATCCCTCTGATCGTTTTTCAAGAGATGATCTACTAGGATTGCGCCAACACCGAATTTCGGAAGAGAGGAATGTGACATCCTGGCCATGTCAGGGAAACATCTCGCACTGATAAATCAAAGTACTGCCGCTTTTATAAGAGTCACGACCACACCACTTATGATTGCATCCAGCTAAAGGATGCCATCAAGGGGCTGATTAAGAGGGGTCGGTTAAATGAATGCGTTAAAGAGGGCACGAGCGGTAGGGAGGAATTACCAAGGTAAACCCCCCTCGAAGCCTGTAGATGCTGAGACCAACAACGAGAGCAAAGAGGCCAGGAAAGAAAAATGCTTGTACACTGCCGCCATCACTAGAGGAGCTCCGCAGAAAAATATCCCCTTTAGGAGGACCTTGAAGAGGAAAATCACCAAGATGCTAGCCTTCTACAGAAAGGATGCTGGTACGTCAGCGAAGATTCTTGACCGACCCATGTTACTGTTCCAATACTCAAAGAATTTTAGAGGTGTCCCCAATAAAATTTTCCACGGTAATCATAGTTAGAGTCGGGAAGTTCGACGTCTTCCGGTTCCTCATTGATGGTGGTAATTCTTGTGATATTATGTACTCAGAGTTGTTCGAGAAGATGTGCCTTGAAAACGGTCAACTTATGGTCGTACAAAGGCTCCGACCTCCAGACATTCAATGGAACCACCACTTAATTATCCGGGATGCTATGTGAAGATGATGGTCTCCGTATGCGATATGAAGGAAATTCGAACCATCAATTCACAAATTCACAATTCCTCGTTGTTCCTTGCAGGAGTGTCTATAACTGTATTCTAGGAAAATCTTTTGCAGCCACATTGGACGTTGTAGCCTCGCCGATGCTACTTAAGCTAAATTCACAATCTTCAGGGAGAACCGACCACTTTCAACTCCAACCTCGATGGCACTAGAGAATCTATCAAACCCTCCAAAAAGATCAAGGAGAAGGTGTGGCCATGGAGATCCCTTACTGAACAACTCGGTAAGATGGACATCCATCCCCCCAAGAAGTGGCTAGGCCGACCAAGGCGAGCAAGGAGAACAGGGCGGCGGCTAGCTAACCTGGTTAAGTATTTGTAGTCCCATTAATCTTAACTTGCATAATAAGTAAACTATCAAGACTTAAATTATTCACACAACAAAAATAATTCATCAAGAATAATACCATCTGTATGCCATCTAAAGTGTTGGTACCCACATGTTTGTGAGCGGGGAGCACCAAGTGGTTGATCTTGAAGAGCTCGCAGTGTGGCGTTCTCCATGGCTTAGGGGAGGAAAGAAATATCCAGACAGTATGGAAGGAAGGAGGAGAAATACGAAGGGAACATGAGCTCAAGGCAAAGCAACACGCAAGTTGGAGAGGAGCTTGAAGGTTCACACATTAAAAGTGAGTTAGTTTGGATCTATCTCCATAAAAACCTTAATACAGAGATTCAAACTACAAAAGAAACTACAGTCTCTTACAAACATTTCATGTGACTGGATCAACAAAACAATTATTTAGTATGGTATATCCACTATCATGTCTTCTTTAAGTTCATGTTTCATACAGTCCCTAGAATATCTGTAATGCACATCTTCTCCATAATCCAAACCTTAGCCTTGTAAATGGCTCAATTTGACTACATCACAGCTACACAAATAATTAAAATAGATAAACTTTTCCTACTTCAACAAATATTCTTCATCATCACTACTCGCCTCTCTGCCGCGAAAGTATCGATAGTAGATGTACTGTGATATTATCTGTCATATATTGTTAAGGTTAAATGTAATATATAACTATCAGGTAGCACCCAATGATAATAATAATCTGAATGTATATAAAGGATACAAAAATGTCTAGTGCTACACAAATTGTGGCATCCAACATCCATGGCATATTAGCTTTCAAGCTTTCCAATTCTGTAGTTCTTACAAGAATACTGCATCCATATTAACATAAATTAGAATCAACCAATTTTACTTATATCTTGAACTAGTTATAATGCATATATATTTATCAGTACCTTCCCACGTAAGAGGCATTAGCAATCAACGCAAAGACGAACATGAAAGGATTTAAGCCCTATAGTCAAAATTAAGCAAATATAAGTACTATACTATAGTTAGTCTTTGCACATGTAATTCACAATCAGAAGAAAAAAAATATTTTATGACTATTGGTTGAGTATATTTACCTCCACACTGCCTCTTTTAATCTGATTAGTGATTAAGACACAAAAGTTTATCAGGAATTTTAATGGCTAAGCACATAGTTAAAAATAATATAATCAAAGTAAAAAAGATCAAAATTAATTAAGGTTTGAGGCTTACGTTTAGCCGTATTTGAGGAATCCTACTACATGTATAGATAGCAGCCATGATCCATCCCAAAGATTGTCCGTATGTACTATGTATCTCGCTCTCCTGTCATATTAAGCACTAATTAGAACTAGCAAATGTAAATGAGTTCGTTTGAATTAAGTAGTTTAGGTGTATTAGTCCAACCTGAAAGAGCTTTATTCCAGTAATTCTCATAGCATTACCCTTCAAGGGCAAGATAATGGATGTAGCTAGAAATGTACCATAACATTTCTGAAACGGTGTATAAAAAGACAATTCATACATATACGTTACTTACCGTCAATACTGATAATAGTTTAATAAAATAGAATATAACTACAGGTGTTATTGTCGCGTGTAGGTTCTTGAAACCATGCCGACGTAGGGATGGCAAGCAGACCCAAACCAAATCTGCAGGGTCCATCCGCACTCGAATTCGAATCCGAGTCAACCGGTAAAAATTCGAGTTGATTGAGTTTGGGTTCAGGTGTCACCTGATATTTTGGAAGTGGATTTAGGTAGTGTGAAATCCACACCCAAAATCCAAAATCACATCCGCTTATATATATATATATATATATATATATATATATATATATATATATATATATATATATATATATATATATATATATATATATATATATATATATATATATATGAGGGTTATATGGACTCCAATAGTAAGTTATTATAATTTACTCCACATATTGACCATTTATTCTTTTCAATATAATGGTTAAAAATAATAAGTCATTAAATGTGGAAAGAGAAAACTATTCCTTATTATTTTTAACTATTAGATTGAAAAGAATTAATGGTCAAGAGATGTGGAGTCAATATAATCCTACTTATATATATATATATATATATATATATATATATATATATATAATATTTTGTGAAAAGTGGTAGAAAAAATGTATTTTGATGCGGGTTCGGGTTTGGGTGAAAAAACCCCAACGGGTGTGGACGTGAGTGTAATTTTGTCACCCGAATAGCTTTTGGATTTGGAGTCGGGTGCCGATTTAGGTAGTGCGAAACCTGCACCGACCCGATCCGTTGCAATCCCTATGCCCATGACTTTTAGTTGCAAGTAATTTTTTGTCATTATATGAACAGTCACAACAAAAGTATAACATGTTTGAGCGAAACAAGTGAGAGAGACTAACATCTATTGAACATGGTATGGACCAAGGCTTGTTTGTAGCGATTTTAGACGCAACTTGAGAAGATTCTTCATCATCATCAGAAGATGAGTCGTGAATAAATTTGTTTGCTGAAGGTTTTGGTTTCAGGAGTCTTTTGTCTTCTTCATTAGTCTGTAAGATAATAATAATAATAATAATAATAATAATAATAATAATAATAATAATAATAATAATAATAATAATAATAATAATAATAATACACGTAAATGAAACAAGGATAAGAGTGAAAATTATGAGTAGCACTCCATCAAATTGGTTATTAACCTTGATCTGACGACGTTTGCACCAGGTGAGGATGTGATCATAGTATAAGCTTTGGAGTAGCAATATGAAAGTAGTGGTTGCATAAAGCTGTTAATTAATCACACTAACATTAATTAATCATTTACAAACGGAACTGCTAATCAAGATTTTTAGTTATGTTATTTAATTTTAATATATTTATTTTCAGAGAGTAACAAAATTCAATGATTTGAGGTTGCACGACAGTACCACCAACCAAGCATAGGCAACGAGGTTGCTTGGGGAATGAACAGAACTGACATAATCCCTATGAGACATTTCCTATGTTTTTGTCTCATTCACCTTGTATGATGAGTCATGGAATATATATCTCAAAAATCTAAATAAACTATTTAAATAATAAATAATGTAGAAATACCAAAATATTATATACTACTAATAATTTTTTTTAATAATTATATTTCTCAATTTAAATCGTAGAATAACCATCTTTCCTAATTATATACTCCCTCCGTCTCATAATAAGTGTCTCATTTGTACTTTTTTTATGTCTCAAAATAAATGTCCCTTTAGAATACCAATGCAACATTTATTATTTTTTTTCCACTATTATACCCCTGTATATTACTACTCCCTCCGTCTCATAATAAGTGTCCCATTTGAGTAATGCGCGGTTTTTAAGAAAATGATTGGATGTATTGGTTTTAGTAAAAAAGTTAATGTCATTTACTAGAATACCCCTATTAATAGTAGTTGAATAACGTGAAAGTTAATAAATAGGGGTATAATAGTGGAAAAATAATAATGATTGATGCATTGGAATTGTAAATGGACAATTAATTTGAGACAAGGAAAAACTGCAAATGGGACACTTATTATGAGACGGAGGGAGTAACTTTCACGTTTTTCAACAACTCCACTATCTATAATAGATAAGGATACTTTAATAAATGACATTAATTTTATTATTAAAATCAACACATCTAATCATTTTCTTAAGAACCGCGCAAAGCTCAAATAAGACACTTATTTTGAGACGGAGGGAGTATTAATTTAGTCATTGTTTTAAATTAAAAAAATTCGCAACAAAAGACATGCGTTATTTATTAGCATATGATCTAAAAATTGTACTTAGACACCATATCAATTGGCATATATATATATATATATATATATATATATATATATATATATATATATATATATATATATTAAATAAAATAAAAATAAATATATATTGGTGTCCGCATGCATATAATAGCAAACAGAATTGATATCCTTACACCTTCAAGTTACACCTACACCGTAGATGTATACGGTTTTGTTTTGTTTATTATATTTAATAATTATCTTTTCATTTTTCTAATACAAAAACACTCATATCTTTGCTATATTATTGGTGGTGTAAGTATACGGTGTTAATTTCTAGTGTCACAATAGCAAACCTCAATAGCAAATGTATATAGACATCAATAGAATTGACATGTATATAGCGCTCATACATAAACACCAATTGATCTGGGGCATGTTTTTTTGCTGAGATTATTTTTGTTTGAAGTTTGATATACAGTTGAGAAAGGTGGTTAGTTTGGAAGTTGAGAAAGATGGTTAGTTTAGAAATTAAGTTGAAAAAGATGTTATTTTAAAAAAAATCTGGTAAAGGGAAAATGGACGTTTGCGATTTATTACCATTGCTGTGTAAAACTGTGTAGGTAACTGCATATGCATCCATCAACATATCCATCAGAAAACATGAAAAGACAAATCAGAAAAACAGAATAAATTCCGCAATCACATGCATATTAATCAGATAAAGGATCATATGATATTAATTCAATGATAATACTATTTGGTTCATACTAGAGTAACTCACCGTTGCTGGTTCCAATAGGCAACCTGCCAAGTTGCATATGTCTCTGCATCAATATTAACTTTCTTTTAACAAATCTTCAATATTCTAATTTGTGTCATCAAATCAACTAATAAATGTATAATATTAGTGAAAAGATGTAACTAGTGATTTATTGATATTCTGAAGAAAAAAATGAGTATGTGAAAATTTGACAAACCCTGCAACCCAAGTGACAAGAAATGCAAGGGAAATTCCATGGTTTGACTTGTTGCGGAAAATAGTAATAATCTGAGGAATTTCAGCAACTCCCCATAATACTAAACTCATGACTCCCAAACTGAATGATATATCATCTCTCATATCGCAAAGACAGTCTTTGAAGTATGTTTCAACCCATTTCACACACTCTTTATTCTCATTCACACAGTATGAGGGTGCCATTTGGTGTGTGTATGCACATGTATTTATAACATACAAAGCATTTATTGTTTAAACTGAATGAAAGAAGTTGGTTTTGTAGGAAGATATATATAGCCCACCAAAATTACAGTACTAGTACAAGGCAAGACAAACAGATAAGATAGGCAGTTGATTGAATTTGTTTTGGACTATGTTGTCCCTTTAGGGGATCTATTGTAATTTCAGAAGATTACTCAATGATAAAAATTTCAAAAGATAACATAACTAGTACAAAACAAAAAACCATTGGCCTAGTGCAATTTTCAAGTGGTTGTAGTAAGATGTGTGATTGTTGCAAATTTTGAGGTACTAAATTCATTTTCTACTCATATAAGAAGGTACCGGACCCTTAAATAATTTTTGTTGTTGTAATTAAGACTATATTAAACGGAGAATTATTTAAAACTTGATTACACATAACACGGGGTAGACTCGCCAACAAAAAAAAGAAATTATAAATTCCCTTAAATTAAATTTGATAATGATTTTTGGATTTCAAAATTGTTATAAGCAAAACTTTATTTATCTAAAAAAATTGGAGATCTTACAATAATTTATCTATGAAACTTAACATTTTTTAAAATAAGTGGAAGGAATATCAATATTTCCATCATTATAAGGAGATTTATTTACTCAAATGCCACTGTTTTGAAAGAAAAAAAATATCAATATGATGGATGTCTGATGATAGAAAAAGCATGTCTGATAGATGTTTCTTTTTGGGAAACAATCTAATTTCTTGGTTTAGTAAGAAATAGAAATGTGTCTCTCTATCTCCTGTTGAAGCTGGGTATCACTATAAGAAATTTGACATTTTTACAAAAAACCGTTGGTAAAGGGTAAAAAAAACTATACCAACGGATGTTTCCTTCCGTCAACTATAATTCGCTATACCAACGGCAAATGACTGTTCCAATATCTTATACCAACTACAATTTTCAAACTATAGCAATGACTAATTACACTAATTAATAACAATATCCACCACGTATTTCCGTTGGTATATGATGAAATTGGCCTTTGGTATATGTCTATTTTTTTTACAAATATTTTTTTTCTTTAATTAATATTTTTTATAGTCAAATTTTGGCAATAATTTTTATATGAACCACAAAATTTAAAGCAATATCAAATAAATTTTCAATTATATTATCAAAATAGCAAGTCTTACAAACATATCAAAATAATAAAATAATTACTTCGACATGATATTTACATTCTTCACTACCAAGCCGATCTTTTATCGTACTTTGTCCGGATGACATCGTTAACCTCAACTCTTTCTTGAAGTTGCTTAAAAGCTATGTCAATATCTTCAAGCGATCTTGCGTTAAGAATTGGTATGTCATTGACTCCAAAACTGTATGTCGTCATGCAATTCTCCAACTCCAGAATTGGAAGTGCCATCATCCTATGAAGGTTCTACCTTAATATCATCGGAACTCTATAGAATGTCAAAGAACTTATAATCAATTATTTTAGCTTAGAGTATTAAATCAATAACTTCACTTTTCACCAAACAAATGCAATGTCAGCAGAGCAGTTTACGAACATTAGATGAAAATAGATCAAAATGAAAAAATGTGTATCAATCACATGCATGTAGAAATAATCACAAAGAAAACACATTTTGAACAATTACTTCTTTATAAGAAACAATTCTATCAACTTGTGCAATGGAAGTGAAGTTGTCATTCTGTAAGTATCTTTTAAAGGATGTTGGGATGAAATATGATGGATAAAAATAGATTTGAATGGAAAACTATAAGTGGACTTCTTTTTTTTAAAGTACAACAGTTAATAAAGGAGATACGATTTAATGGCAAGTATTAATAAATAGCATGCTACATCCCATTTAGTGTTGGATTATTATTAAGAATTGTTGGAATATCTTAGTTTAGATTTATCTACTAAGGTTAGTTTCTGATCTTAGAGTATCATATATCCTAAAATGAGGATTAATTTAACAGGGCCCATATAAATATTGAAGTAACTAGTAGAGGTAATACTTGAGAGCGGTCACTGTACTCTTCAAGAAGTTACTCATCAGCCAACAATGCATCAAGCATACCAAAGTAAACCTGGGTAGGGAGAGAAAAGAGCTAAGTGTTGTATGACATGAAACTTTTAAGCATCTATATAATCTATTTCCACTTGAAAGCATTATAAGTAAACTAAACTAAATATTTTGTAGCTTTTACTATGATATTTTTGCCTACACCCATTCATGATTAAAATTGAACCTCTAACAAAACGGGTCACTAAGAAATAATATAAATATAAACAAAATTTGATTGTTTGTAGTTTATCTCTGTATTTAATCAGACATGCTTGAAAAAATTTAGGCTTTGAAATTTAACAGAGTCGTTCTAACAACATCACTTATCTCAAATTCTAATAGTATACAACCACATGCATATAAATGATAAATAAATACATAGAATTTTTCAAACTTAGAAAAGGAGGGAGTAGAAATTGACTTGACACAAGAAATAAATTGTCTGCACTTTCAGTATTAAACTCTACAGCAAGTTCACTCTTCTCTCTGCTATTAACACTTCTGAAGAACTAATCACTGAGGATGATTAAGTTATTTGTTAACTCATTATGAGGATAGTTAAAATGGTTCATAAAGGGATTTATAAGCTAAAACCCAGCAAATCCAAAGTCACATAACCAAGCTATTTCCTTAGTAAATCACAAATCACAAACATATATACTACCACCACACGAAGTTTCCTCATTGCAACAAGATTGGTGACTATGCAGAAAAGTTGAGAAAAATCAGCACAATACACAACCACTTGCTAGAAACAAAGATGTCAGTCCATATCTAGTCATTCATGTGCAACATATACTGAAAACTATCAAACCATTTTTAGTTTGGATATGAGTTATAAAATCTACCTTATTTGAAACTAATTAACATAGCCACAAAATTGAAAACATAAATTCAAAATTTGAAATCTACCCAAGTTGAGATGGTTGAGCTTTTGAAGTAAGAATGGAAGACATAGTTGATTCATTAAGCACCCAATTTCTAGAGGAAGATATCTACAATTAAAAACAGGGGACAATGTAAGACAGTCATTATCGGACAATACTTCAAATCAATACAGAGATCAGCAGATTTATATTGTTTACGAAATTTCCCAAAAATTGAATTAGCAGTACCTAGAATACCATTAACGGAAGCGTAATCGTTAACCTGTGATGCATTATGGAGATTGGCGACGAGTTCAGGTAGTAGTGATGGCCATGATTTAGGTATATCGTCGTTGCCGATGATAGCTAGGGCTTCACTAAGCAGAGATTGGATTTTGGGAGTAGCAACGAGCATGAGAGGTACGATTAGGGTTTTTGTGTCCCTTCTCGGAATTAAGGATTGAACTGTCTTCTAATGCCCATCAAAGAAGAAGGTGGTTTTTGAAGTTGACGGCGGCAGATTGACAAGATGAAGTACGATGAGGCCAAAGTTGGAACGGTCGGCTGCTTCAGCTAGGGAGGATTAGGCATGGCGGCGAGGCTCAGGTGCCGGAGAGAGAGTGTTGAGGAAGCATTTAGGAGAGGAGTTGAAGATTTTTAGGGTTTTTATTCCATGTTGCTCGTGAGAAAGTGATTTTCTACCTTTATTTTTTTTTTGAAGTAAAAAAAAAAATTAAAAGAGGGTGAAATTGTGCACCTTTCGATAACAAAAAGTGCATTTTTATATCGGACCCTATACCAACTGTTGTTGGCTTGTAATCCCAGTCCCTAGAGACCATCTATACCAACTTTTTTTTTACGGTCACTAAAGGTGTTCGTTGGTATATGGCAATTTTCTTGTAGTGTATATTGCAGTTGGAAGTAGTTATTGTCAACTAATGTGGATGAAGTAAATGTTGAAGGAATACAATGTCGAACATGATGTCATGACATTAAATTGTGATAATCGTAGTGCTATCAATATTTTAAAAAATTCTACCCAACACAACAGGACCAAGCATATTGACATTCGTCATCATTTTATCAGAGATCTGGTTGAAGATAAAGTGACAACTCTAGAGCATATACCCACTGAGAAAAAACTGGCTGATATTTTCACCAAAGCTTTGGATGTCAATCAATTTTAAAAGCTTAGAGGTAAATTGGGAATCTACACTATTGAAGAATTATAGCAATTAAAGAAATGGAGGGGTGCTACTGTTACTGCATCTTTCCTCTATTTTCTGAGGCTGGTGAAGCCTACTCAAATTGCTATGGACAAGGTATGGAACATAAGGACTCTGCAAGACAACCATAAGGAATGCAAAAGGCTTTTTGACAGGGGCAGGAGATGGCAGACCATCTAAAGGAATCTGCTTGTGTGTTTCCAACTATTTGTATGCTTCCGACTGTTTGTGTGTGTTTCTTGCTAGCAATATTTTTGTGCTTACATTTGTTTTACATTTACTCTATTTTTGTCAATTTTTGGCTAAAAAGGGGAGTAAAATGTTAATGTGTTTGACTGTCGTGATGTTACAACAAATGTTACAACATGCTAGTTGGCATACATCTTGACTGTGTTACAGTGCTACTGCTAAGAAGATTAGTTTTATGGTTGCCTATTGCAACTATTTAGGGGGAACATGATATTCTTTCTTGCTGCTTGACTGTGCTGCTCTAGCCTAAAGACTGGAGATTGAAGAATGTGTGCAAGATGTTCTGCCATCCTGCTGAATGTGAGGTTGTTTAAATAATCTTCTACTACATATGCCTCAAATGTGTGAACTTGGGTAGTTCATGTTTGTTCTGGTATCCCTTTGAGGGGTAGTACTAGTTCTGTATGACAGGGGGAGTAATTGTCCTGTCTGTTTAAACAAGCTACAAAGAGCTTATGTGTAACTGTTGTGCATCTCTAATATATCTTTGCAGTTTGTGTTTAAATTTGCAGGCTATCATGTATATGTGTTTTATCTCTAGGACTTAATTGTGCGTTGCTTGTTTTAGCCAAAATTTGCCAAAGGGAAAGATTGTTAGTTCCATGGTTTTTGTATTGGCATAAATTTGCTAAAACATGGTTCTTAATTGATGTTGAACAAGATGTTGTAACATCCTATTCTACTGTCACAACATGTTTTGCTGTTATGTGTTTGGGCATATGTTCTGCCAGATGTTGTGACATTCCACACAAGAATATCCTGACAGTTCAAACTGGTTTTTAAACCTTGAAAGATTTGATTAAAAAATATGAGACTCTGGAATATTCAGATAATTATTACAGGCGCAGGCAATCATTGGATGTTTAGGACAAATGTTGATTAGTCTCTATTTTTAGAAAAAGAATCCTTGAGGCTTCTTTTGGAAAACTAAGATCTAATTTTATTTTATTTGTTCCTAGTGAAAAGATCTTGCACCTGTTTTCAGAAAAGAGAAGATTGGATTCAGATTAAAGTCCAAGCCCATTCTGCAAGTATCTATAAAAAGGAACTTGGTGTAATACGGTGAACTGACTTTATTGAAATGTCGCGGATAGCAAGAGTCGCCAGCAACTTTTATTTTATCCAAATTATCAGAAAGGCTAAAAGAACAGGAAAAACCTTTTAAATAAAAACTGAGTTCGGGGGGTAATTTATGCAAAGGGAAGGTGTAAGGCACCCTTTGCATCCATGGTTTTCCATGGGCTCTTAATTGCTTTGCTCTTTGAAACCAAAAGTTTAGAAATGTAGAAGAAGAAGAAGAAGAAATAAGGACTTTAGATCGTAAATGAGCGTAGCCTTTTTGAAGGTTTATGAAAAAGTGTAAAAAAAAGATTTTTTAAAACCAGAGCAAAGCAATTAGGGGCAAATTACCTGGTTAGATGAAAAATGTTCTTTTAGCCTTTCAGGGCTATCAATACCATTGGAGGGTAAGGAAGTCCTTTTATTTGGAGGTTGAAGGGTCGTCGAATTATCGTTCGCCACAAGACTGTCCCTAGCCATAGAGGAGGCAGGTAGTCTAAGGGAAGGATCAGAATAGCCATTTACTTTTTAGGCAACCGGAGGATACCTCAGCACTTCGTAGGCAACTTCGAGAGACGAGATCATATTAGCAAATCGAAGGCAGCATCATTAGGGACTTATGATCTTTGAATGAACCGAGGACAACATTGTTGAGGTATCCTCGTATTCGAGGGACTTGGCTATTCTGCATTAAAAACACAAGGCAACATGCAACAGGCAACAGGCAACAGGCAACAAGAGGGGTACCATAAAAGGTGCGTGGGTGCAACAATCATGTGATCAGATTCAGTTATATTATCTTGTAATTAGGTGATTCTAATTCAGTTCAGGGTTATCACTCCCTAGGATTACTAACCACACAATAATATAATGTGACAGGTTTAAGTGCCTTCAAGACCACACAATACAACCTCAAAGCAGATACAAAAATATTATGGGAATGGGGGAAGAAAAGCAATAAAATAAAACTCCACAAGGCAAATAGTTCTGACATAAGTAATAATAAAAGGAAAGCAAAGTAAATTGAGTTTCAGGGTTACCGAACATTTGAGCTTTGACCGGTTTGTTAACCCTGAAAATTGGAAAAGGAAAAATAGACAGAAAAGGGGTGAGTGTAGGCGGAGTTCATTATATTTGAGGGCAAACCCTAATTTTAAATAAAAGAGGAAAAAATAACAAATATTTAAATAAGGATTAAATCGGGACTTAGCTTTTGATCTGATATGGTTCGTAGTCGGAGAAAATCCTGATGCTAATCCTGAAACTGCACAAAGAAACAGAAAATTCTTAGTGTAGGTGTGATCTTCGTAAACCATGATTAGGGTACGATTTAAATAAAATAACAGAATAAATAATTTAATTAATTATTGGTTTTTCAACTAATTAATTAAATCGAGGGAAAAATAAATTCCGATTAAATATATGATCTTACTATAATTTTTTATTAATTAAAAGCAATTAATTATGATTTTATAAAATTATTTGAATAAAAGAAAATAATTTAAACCAAATAAATTAAAATATAAATTTATTTTAATATTTTAAAAAAAGAGAACTTAGAAAAATAAGTGTGTTAAGGAAGATAATTAAAGGGATTTTTGTTAAAAAGAAATATATAAACATAATATATAATAAAAACAAAAATTAGGTTATGTAATTAAAAATAAAAAAAAATTAAAGAAAACTTAACTAATAATCCAGTGTAGCGCGCGTTGGAGGTCCACCATACACCTGCATGCTCAGAGACGTTGGATTGGCCTGGGGAATGATCTGATGGCCTTGGAAAGCGAAGGCGCATAGAGGGTGGTACATCTTAACGCACTGGATCCAAGGGCTCTTCAAACGCGCGCGCGCCCTTTTCTTTTGAATGGGCCAATAACCAGACGACACGAAATCGTCTTCTCCAAAATCCTGCAACTTTTGGCTTCGGTTTAGCTACGAGTTTGGTTCGTAGCCTTTTGAACCTGCAAATCACGAAAAACACCTACATGCAAAAGAAATTTATCGCGAGGGTGCCAATGCGTTCGTCCAACACTCACGGATACGATGGACCTAATGATTTCCTCTGATTTTATACAGAACAGGAAACCCTAAATCAAAGCCTTAACCCTAACAATAGCATCTTGTTCATAAGGCCATATAAACGTAATTCGATTTCCAAAAACAAGCATAACATCACATGAAACATAAATATGCAATTAAAATTGATTTAGGATGCATGATTTGATAGGATCGAATAAGTTTAGAAAAGTGCAAACCGAGGCTTGTTGGTAGCGGTTCTGAGTGTGTTTCTTGCGTGTAAGGGTTGGGAAACGATCAATGATGTTCCAGGAACGTGTTGCAATCAACAAAATGCCTTGAATTAACCTGCAATTCAAAATTGGAGTTTGGATTTTTCTTGATTTTGAAAGCTCGGATTAGGGTTCTTGTGGTGGCTGAACTCGTAACCCTAGCATATGTTTCTGACCAGAATATATAGGAGATGGATTTTAGGTTATTGTTATGGACTGAATCTCTTTGAATCATTGGTTGGCAAATTGGCAAAATTTGATTCGAAAATCTTACTAAATTTGTCCAATATTTGATTCAGTCACTCTTAATCCTATTTGCCCAGATTTGATTGAATATTTTGGTGTGAATGGTGATTGGATCTGATTCCCATATATTTCTAAATCAAATATTTGATTTTCTATAATTTATATGAATTTATTTATCACTTTTAATTGATTAATAATTCATAAAATCAAAATAAAAATCAAACAATTCGTGGGAATTATGTTTGGGGCCTTGGATGACTTGTGGATCAAGTTTGGATCACAAAAACTTGGGCCTTTTTGTAAAAATATTCATTTTGGATCCCTTTTCTTCACATTTTTCCTTCAAAATGGTCCAACTTTGACAAGGCCTATCTCCCTCAATTTTTGAGGTATGGAAGAGTTCTAGGACTTTTTAGAAACCTTAAAGAGTCCTCTAACCAGTGTTTTTGGTCTCGTGTCAAAATAATTTTCCATGCTCCTTGTGTGTTCTTTTGAAAAAAATGACTTTTGGTTGACTTTTGAAAAGGACCTATAATATTTTGATCCATATCTCTCAAATTAAGCATTTTTGGACTTGGCTTGTGAGAGACAAAATTGTAGAGAATTCAATTTCCTTCAAAGTGAGCTTTGAATGGAAAATTTCTGATGTTCCATGTGGAAGTTATGGCTGGTCAAAGTCCAATTGACTTTCTCCTATGAAAACCCTAATTTAGAAACTTTTGAAATTGTTGATTTCTGATCTTTCCTTGATGAACCATGATCAATTCTTGATCAAATGGTGAATGATACTTCAATATAAGGATGTTGACAAAAAATAAGGAGTTTTGACTGTACTTTGACCACAGTTGACTTTTAGGTCAAATTAGTCGACTGTTGACTTTCTGAGCAATTGAGTGATCAGTCTTTTGAATTGAGACCTGAAATTTTTCATGGAGGTAGTTTAGAGTATCATAGACCATATGGGATGCCTTGGAGCTTTTGATCCATTGATTTCTTCTTAGAACAACAAAACCCTAATTCTTTGAACCTTGCTTAGGAGAGGGTGTTTTTGAACATTGTGCCTTGATTTGATTTTGAACAAGAGAAATAGTATGGGCAAATTTTGGGGTATGACACTTGGGAAACCTAGTTTGCCAAGATTTCTTGTAAGGAAAAATGTGGGTGCAATAAGGGTTGATGTTTTTGAAGTTTATCAAGCTCTTCATGTTTTCTGTTCTTTTGTGTCGCTCATGTATCTTCTGATATATTGAGGTGGACGTGTGTTCTCACTCTTGAAGCTTTTAAGCAAGAGAGTTTAGTGTTGTTCTTGATCAAAGCTTTTAAGCAAGATCAAGTATTGTTCTTAGTTAGGGTGCTTAACTAAGTATTTTGTTTATTGAAAAGTGTAATCTTTCTACTTTGGTTCCCTTGGTCAAATGGTGTGTGACTGTTTTATCACTGCGGTGATTGGCGTATTTAGCTTTAAAGTAATAGTGTTGATATTAGACTTCCTTCCTGGCTTGGTAACCCCCATATTAGGTGTTGTTTGCACTGAACTGAGTTAACAATTCATTGTGTTATTTATCATTCTATCATTTACTTTAAGTTTTGATAAGTGTGTTGTAAGTCAGTAGATGCTATAACATCTGTCTTGACATTGTGTGTTGTTAGGATATTTATCTTGACATCTGTTATAAATGCCAAAATTTCACTAACCATCCAAAGACCTCCTTGTTCCATCTCCTCAAACTATTTTTCAAGATCTTCATTTTTATGTTGATAACATAAGCTCTCTTACCTTTTATTTATGATGAATTCCTTTCTTTCTCCATATGCTTTACAAAATCATGATGCTTTAATCAAAAGTTATTTACCCTAAAGGTTTTGGGCCCCAATCTGAATGATTGACCCTAAGCTAGATGAGAGAGTGGTCTGTGATATACATTAATCATATGAGTTGGCCCATCACGCTTCACTTAGCTACCAAGCTTTTTTATAGTATGAACTTATCTAGTGTACTTGTGGATTTTCCATCCCCACTAAACCAAGTAAACTTATTGCCTATGCATAAAACATCTTCTGATTCCATTTCTTCAATAAACTCCTTTAACTCCTGCATCTCATTCCTCTTACAAGTCTGTCATACCCCAAAATTTGCCTGAATATATTTGCAAATGTAATTTTATTTCGAATAAGTGGCATAACACAGTTGGTAAGGATTTGAGGTTAAAAGGTACAAGAGTGGGAGGTCTCAGGCTCGATTTATTTTCTAATTTTAGTTCTAATTTTATTTTGAGTGGTTAAATTGTTTCCTTCCATTTTTATTCTAACCTAATTCGTTAGTATAAATATGGTCCCAATTCTACACTTTTGAAAACTAACGATTCCTAACCTAACCTCTCACTAGTTCGCATACATATTTTCTACACCAATTTTTATCATCTCTAACAAACACTAATTATTTCTCTCCACCGAAACCTCACATTCACAAATTCCCCTTTCACGTTTTTATACACAAGAAATAATACACCACAAACTAACACACCATAATCCCTTCAATAATCCTTTAACCAAAAACCATATATAAATCACTAATTCAAACCAAAAGAACCTGCAAGTCACATTACAAAACCAATACACTCACATCCATTCATGAACAATATCTCTCCAAGAACAAGAAAGAAAGAGCATCATAAACAATATATGAGTTATCCCACAATTTAATTGCACTAATATTTTCCATATTCTTATATTGTTGATGTCTTGTTTCTGTTTTGCTCACAGGTGGTTAAAGGAACCCAAATAAAAATTAGCAGATGTGGCTTTCGACTCCGAATCTGATCCAACAACCGCCCATTTGCAAGCTCCGACGAGAAAGTCACGCACTCATAGGACGTCCGAAGAATCTATCCTCGGAAGCTCCAGCCGCCGCGTAACGAACAGGATCCGCTACAACCCCGCTCCGGCTCCGACAACCATCGCCGACGAATCACCACCAACAGCCGAATTACACGGTATATCCCATAGCTCTCTTTTGATGCTTTCATGTTTCATTGTTGTGTTTGGTTAAAAAGGATGTTCAAGATTTGGTGTTCTTTCTATGAGAAAGAGAGTCTTTTTTACTCTCAGCTTTGTTTTATATCCATAGATCTACTCTCATGTTTTTATTATTACGTTTTTTTGTTTTTCTTACTAAAGGTATGCCACGTGCTTGATATTAGTGGCTCTTGTATATTTGGATTAGTTTGAACAATGATAATGGGGTGGACCGAGTATGGGCACCATTTGTTTATCATGTTTTGTTTATATTTTTTAATTATTTTTTATTGGTCATAATTTTAAAATTTGGGTTAATTCTTTGTGATTTTAATTTTGAGCCTAAATGTATATAGTGATCAATATAATCCCGCTTTGCTGATTACACATGTGTTTGTTTGGTTTAACTATTTTTTATTAGTTATTACGTTAGTTTCTATCAAACTTTTTTTTAAATAGCTTAAGGGCCCGTTTGTTTTGACTTTTTTTAAAAATAATTTTTATAGTGTTATCAAATTTTGCGAAAATTTTTTTTACAAAGAAACTTTTTAGAAAAGCTTCAAATGAAAAATCTGTTTGAATAGTTATTCTTAAAATGTGATTTTAGGCAATTCATCTATTTATGGGGAAAAAATTTGGATATCAAAATTTCAAAAAATCACTTAATTTTGAAGCTATTTCAAATAGATTTTCATGAAAATCATTTTTGAAATACAACTTTTTGAAAAAATTATGATTTTGACCAAGTTTTGGTCTTCAATTATGTATGTTTATGTTATAGGATGTCAAATTAAGTGTTTCATTTTAGAAAAAACGAATATAAAAAAACTTATAATATTTTGAAAAACGATTTTAGAAAATCTATTTTCAAAAATACAAAGAAAAAATCCATTTTTTTAAAGCTGAAACAAACTGCCCCTAAATTTTAAGTAAGTTACTTGAATAAGATTTGGCAAAATATCATAAAATTCAAAAAAAAATATTTAATTCATTTATTTAGGGAAAAATACCAAAAGATAAGTCTTATTTCTCTTTAATAAAAAAACAACAACATCACTCTTGTATATAATTCACAATTCATGGTATATAAATGTCCAATAAAAGTATATATAAACAAAAAAATTAGATTAGTTTTTTTTATTCAATATTAAAAATATCTTTATTTACTTTAGAATTTGATATGTTCTTTTTTATTAATATTTGTTGGTATTTTATTTTATTTTTTATTCATACGTCATTTTGTATATATCTATACTAACATTTTTTTTTTGTTGATTGCGAGGTACCACTTGATACTGAGACTCTTGAATTTTATGGACGTTTATCAATTGCAATTTAATTTAATTTCGTACATATTATTATTATTATTTTTATTTGGGTTTGTAATAGTTAATTAGGACTTTTACTTTCTCGCACATTTACTTTTCTGCACTCCCAGATTATGTAACTGTCTCAAAGCCATGTAATAGCGTAGGACATTTTACTTTCCGCACATTTAAATTATTAATTGTTAGTAATTAGGGTGTGTATGGCAAGACTAAAAGCAATCGTAGGTAACCTAATACAAGATGAAATACTTGAATCTAACACACTCGCACTCACTCACCCCTAGGGTACGCCCCTCTTGGTTGCCTTCGAATATAAGGTTGTGTCCCTCGAAATGTAGAGGTACCCATTAGCAAAGGTCCCTCAATATAAAATTGTCACTAAGTCCCTCGATGACCCTCAATTGTTGCCTACAAAAAAGTGACGATCGTCCCTTCGAACTTGCTAAAGGTACCTCTACTTGTTGCCTTCAACGACCATACGATGACCCTTCAATGACCCGTACGTCCAATATAAACAAGGATTACCTACTTCTATATAGTATGGATAATCCTAGGAACTTTAAAAAGTATAGAAAAAGACCAACTATTAGGGTAATACTCTTAGATTGCTTGCTCAAATATAAAACTATTTTCACACTCCTTTCAAAAACAAAGGCTACGCTTTTAAGCTAAAGTCCTTTTATTAAAAAAAAAACTCTTTTCAAACAAACGAAAACAAACATGAGCTAAGCAAACTAAGAGCCCGTAGATAACTACGGATGAAAAGGGTGCTTACACCTTCCCTTTTCATAACTTACCCCCCGAGCCCGTTTTCTTTTTAAAAGGTATTTTTCTGTACTTTTTACGTTTCCTAAAATTGGACAAAATAAAAGTCGGTGGCGACTCTTGCTCACCGCAACATTGGTTGCTTTAAAAAATAAAAGTCAGTTCACCGAGTTACAAAGTCTCATATACACCCTTACTTTCCTTCCTATATGTAATTGAATTGAAGTCTCCTCCGATGCATCACTCCCCTGCTTCAAACTTACTTTTTAGACCTAGCAGGTATTTTCGCAACTTTATTTTATGTTTGATTATGTTACAAGAGGAATATACATTCACTATAAAGTAATTGTGACCCAGTCAATTAGCATTGATTCCTAACCCCCCCTAAGACTATAATTAGCTATTAGAAACCCTTCCCCCACAAGATTAATCCCATCCAACAATCCTAAGGCCCAACTCTTAGACCATTCCACATCATTATTTCCCCAAAGGCTACCTATCAACAATCTATCTACTTGTTTTAATTTAGTTTCCTGAATAAGACCGATGTCTGCGTTACCTGATTAGATGATTTGATTGATCCTCATTCTCTTGGCTCTATTTTCTCATCCTCTGATGTTTAATGAAACAATGTTCATCGACCCAATTTGTTTCCCGCTTGCCTTATGATATTCCCTTCTTGATCTCTAAGCTCCATATCTTTGATAGAATTTCTGTAGAACTCCTTGATTTCCTTTCTAGTTATGCCCAATTTTGTAATAGAACTCCATTTCTTCTCTCCCTCATTAGACTACATGATTTCCCAAAGGTGGCAGTTACCTTATATTACATCGAAATATGTGGTGGATTCACAACATAATGTTGGTCCTTTTGAATACCATTTTTTGACTCCATCTCATATGTTAGTAGTCTGTCAGTTTTGGGTTCCTTAACTTTTATTGGTCAAAGGAAATGATAATACCAGGGTTGGGTTACCCTTACAACTTTATTCTCTTCTTGTTAACCATGTTGAACAATATTTTCCTGGATTGGTCCCTTTTGATTTAATTTGTTACCACCAAGCCTGATATGTTGATGAGAGCTTGTATTTTCATACCCCATCATGCTATCAGAATGCCAATGCTCTTGAATTGGGCCAGACATTGTACTTTAGGCCTCACGTCCCTCATCTCTCAACCCATGTGTATTATCCAATTGTTATGTACTATTCTCAATCTCACCTCTCCCTCTTGAATTTTTAAAACACCTTTTAACTTTGAGCCCTTAATCCTCACATGCTCTAGTTGCCTCCTTTTCCGCTTCGTTAGATGATTGGACAAATACTTGATCCACATGTCCATTCATGTTTCCATGATAGTTCTCCATGGAGTATTTTCCATAATCAAACAAAATAATTGCCCTTTCCATATTTTTCAGCATTCCATAAGCCATCACCCATGCTTCCTCTTGGGACTATACTTTCCGTGCTATCTTTTAACCTCGAAGTCATAAATTCTTCCTTTTCCTAGTAATCGGAGCTCTGTTCAGACCTACATTCCATTTGGACCTTGCAAGAGTTTTGATTATTCATGGCTATCCTCATGAGACCACCTGAACCTCCACCATTTTGATCTCGAACACGTCCTCATTAATTTGTACATTGAATTCTTCGTTCGATACCATGGAACTCTTTATCCCGGTCATGAGCCTCTCCAAATCCATATATACTTGCTTTCTTGTATTGTTATCTGATCTAACCTAGTCAGAGTGGATCGTCACGGCGGATGGATCTGGCAAGTAAGACAGAATGGGGGGGTGCCTGCAAGGTTCTCCGATGCCAAAGTAAGTAGCAGCCAGAGAAAGTGCAAGTAAGAGTTAAGAAAGTAAAGAATGAATACCTGACCCTCTAGTGAAAGAGGGTATTTATAGCCCCCAGCGCTGGGCCAAGGTTCCCTATTTGGGCTAAATCCAATTGGAGGCCCACGTGCTAGGAAACTGCCAGAACACCCTCTGCCAGGGTTGAGTCAGCAGGTGACTCACGTTTTGGATGAACGTAGCGTAGGGTTCGGAGGTGGTTGACTGAATCCTTCGCTGAAGGGTTACCTACGTGGTCTTTGCGCGTGACCAGTTTGTAACGATAACTGGGAAATGGGCCCAAGCAGATTGGGCCTGCTCGGCTAGCCAAGGGAGTTGGGTCTGCTCGACCCAAAAGTAAGTGTTGGGCCTGCTCGAACCAGTCCAGAACATTATCCAAACAAATATACACACTCATTGAGGATGATATAAATTCAAATAAGCTTGGAGACCATGCATTGCATGGGACACCATAACACCTCATCCAAGTTACCCTTTTCTTTTCTACGTCTCTAGCCCTCCACTCCCTTATTTCTGAAAACCATTAACTCAACCACTCATTTACTTCCTTTATTAATGCTTGTAGCTCGCCTATTTCTCTTTCCTCTAACACATATAGGTTTTCACCTAAAAGGGTTTACTTTTATTGAAAAATATCCTGAATCTTTGAATATGGTCAGACATTCTTGGGTGTTCGACCTTTCCCACATATGCCTTTTTTAATCTTTGAAACTCCTCTTTTAGAACTTTGAAATCTAAATGAAAAAATGGTGGCCTGGTTGTTTTAGGGGTTCAAAATGCTTTCCTTTCCATGTTGGTGTTCTCCCCCACCACCCAGTGTATGCCCTTCTTCCTTACCTTTCTCCTTTATACCAGTTTCCTTTTTCTCTACTTTCTTCCTACATCCCAATTGGCGGTTAGAGCTATACCTTTTCCCCACCTCGTTGTTCCACCTTGTTGTTTCCTTTTCCTCCTCTGAATGCACTACTAGAAAATTCACTTTTGTTGACCGATTTAGTGACCAAAAAATTTTGGTCATTGTAGCGACCGAATTAGCCACCAAAATTTAATATTCATGAGTCAAGTTTAAGAGGTCACTAAATAGGTAACTAAAATAAATCAGCCACCGATTTAACGACTAAAATGTTTTGACCGCCTATTCGGTCATGAAAAATATTTTTAAAAAAATTTAATTTATATAAAAAAATCAGATACCGAAATTTCAGTCACTAATAATTTTTTGGGTTAAAGGCCTTTTACCCCCCTGCCATATAGGCATGTTTTGATTTTCCCCCCTTAAAAAAAAATTGTAACAGACCTCACAAAATATATTACCATCATTAAAGACCCTGTTCCATTTTTGTGTGCAAAAAATGCATACGTGGACAATAAAAAAACGCTGACTGTGCATATGCTGCACACGTGGCATTTTTTTATTTTTTTATAATTCCACGTGGAATTTCGTAATTTTTTAAAAAAAAATTTTAAAATTTAAAATTTTTTTTATTTAAGTTTTATATTTAATATTTCTTTTTATTTTATATATATTTATTTAATATAACAATACTTAAATTAAATGACATATAAATAGATGATGTGTAAAATAGAATTTGATGGTATTACTAAGAAATTGATCAAACTGTCAAAATTACTCTTCACACTAAAAAACATTACACTATAAATTGGACAAAATAGTAACTAACAAAATCACCCAACCACTTTTCTATTGTCCAATGAAAATCAACTTTTTTGCCAAGTGTCAATTACATATTTATGATTCAACTTTTTCTCCCAAACACACATCTTCTCTCTCTTACTTAAAATTTCAAATTTCTTTTATATTTCATTTTCCCACACTTTCTCACTTTCATTTTAATTTTTCTTAATTTATTTATTATCACAAAAAATATTAATAATCTATTTTTAAATTTTAATCTTACTAAAATTTTCAAATTTCTTTCACATTTCATTTTTCCATACTTTCTTACTTTCATTTTAATTTTTTTACATTTATCTATTAACACAAAAAATATTAATAACCGATCATTTAATTATTATCCCCAAAAATATTTAATTATTTCACGAGTCACTATCAACTCAATATTTAATTTTTTTAATCGATCATTACAAATTTTCTCTATCTTAATTAAAATTTCAAATTTCTCTCACATTTTTTTTAACACTTGCTTACTTTCATTTTAATTTTTTTCTCTATTTATTTATTATCTCACGGGTCACTATCAACATAATGTCTATTTTATTTTAATCAATCATTGTCTTTATTTGAGAGATAATATCTTTATTTTTATTTTTTTCTCCATCTCACGATTTTTTATTATTATTTAATACAATTAAATTTCCATGATTATTGTTTATTTTACATTTGTTTTTAAATATATTTTATATCGCATCAAATAATTTTTTTATTTCACGGGTCATTATCAACATAGTAGATTATTTTAATCAACAATTACTATTAATTGAGAGATAATTTTTATTTTTAACTGTTAATATTTTATTTTTATTATCTCCATCTTATAGTATCTTTTTTTATATGATTATTTAATATAATTGAATTTATATGATCATTTTTCATTTATAATTAAACCATTCATTTTAAATTTATACATATCAAATTAAATTTTATACAATATTAAATAAATTTACGCGTGGAAGCACGGGTATCTTACTAGTATATATATATATATATATATATATATATATATATATATATATATATATATATATATATATATATATATATATATATATATATATATATATATATATATATATATATATATGGCATATCATATGAGAATGACATATTTATATGAGAATGTGAGAATGAATCTGAACCATTGGATTTTAAAATAAATGGTGGAGATTATGGGTGAATCTTTTTTTTCTCTCTCCTGCATCTTGAAATAAATGAAGTAGGAGAGAGAAAAAAAGATTCACCCATAATCTCTACCATTTATTTTAAAATCCAATGGTTCAGATTCATTCTCACATTCTCATATAAATATGTCATTCTCATATATATATATATATATATATATATATATATATATATATATATATATGTATATATATATATATATATATATATATATATATATATATATATATATATATATATATATATATATACACCATCAAATTCTATTGGCCACGTAGGCATTTTTTGCACAAAAAAATGGAACAAGGTCTTTAATGATGGTAATATATTTTGTGAGGTCTGTTACAAATTTTTTTTTTAAGGGGGAGAAAATCAAAACACGCCTATATGGCAGGGGGTAAAAGACCTTTAACCCTAATTTTTTTTTTCTATTTTTTAATCTTCTTTATTATGTTACTATTTTCCTTTCAATTTTTTAAAAACATTTTTATTCTCTTTTAATTTTTAATTTTTAGTAAAAGTTTCACATTTTTATTGTTTTCTAATGGTAGTACATATCTTTTCGCTGTCCTCTATATCCCTAGCTTGGTTGTTCACCATAACTTCTTCTATGTATTATTTGATATGATGTTGTCTCTCTTCTCATATCGTTGGTGTGTACATCTCACTTGCGGTTTTCACTTCTTCTAGGTCATAATCTTCTTGTTACAGTTTTTCACTCCATTGTTATGGTTGCTCAATCAATGTGTTTAGATGTTTTTGAGTTGCAATAATGGATATTGGATGGAGCAGGGATAGGCCATGGCACCCCTTACAAAAATTGTTTTTTATTTTTAAATACACTTTGTGACATACCACGTATGTATTTGGAGCAGAATTCATATGGAAATCAATTACATTGTAAGTCACTACAATCTTCATGTGATACACTTATTGTTGGACTTTCCGCTTTAATTGCGCTCTGCTCCTAGTCATCTTAATTGTGGCACTTTGTGTAGCAACCTGCCTAAAAAATTATAACTTAGAGAGTCGCCACCTATTCTACCAAGGCGAATAGGAAACCTTTAATGGTTAAGAGATTTAGGGTAAGATACTATATTCGGGTTAAGGGAAGGTGTTAGGCACCCAAAACCCTTTCCTAAAGGTTAACATTGCAAAGATGAAGGTTATGGAAAAAAACATAGAGAAAGGCAACAGATAGTTAATAGGGTTAAAGGCTTAATTATTGACATGATTAAGATTTGGAGGAGGGGGACTCGCCTTGTTGCCAAGTGCCTACGTATCTCCTTAGGGAGAATCAGAGTCAACGTAGTTCGGGGAAGGGTTGTACGCCCTTAGAGTTGTAATTTGATTTGATATGGTTTTGGAGGCTTTTGAGTAGCCTATCGTAGTTGTGGTAATTCGTATTTTGATATTCGTGGTTTTGAAAAGTATTTTAGGATTGGGCGTACAACCCTGATTTTTAATTTGCACTATTAACCGCAATAATCGATTGATTCAATTACCATAGTTAAAAGATTAATAATTTGATCATTACCAATTTTAATCAATTGATTTGATTATCACTAATAACGAATAATAGTATTTTTTAATAATTTTTATGAATTAATTTGTATCGTTACCCCTCGTAACCGATTGATTCGATTAAAAAGAACAACAAATTGAAGTAAGAGAAAAAAAAAGTAGAGATTAATCATCGCGACTAATAAGATAGTCGAAACCATTTAATCAAATAAGAACTAATTATATTTTAATTAAATAACATTTTAATTAAAATTTATTGTTGACCATAGCGATTAATCGATTTAATCGGAACGAACAACAAATTAGAATTTTTAATGATAATATCATATATTTTTTATTTACAAAAAGTAATTATTATAAAATTATTTATATATGAAAGATTTAATTAAAACTAAATATATTAATTAAAAATAAATTAGTTATTAGGTTATGATTCAATATAGGTGAATTAGAGGTTTATATTATGGACACTAGATCAGGTGCGTTAGATCTGGCTGAGTGGAGGATCAAGGGTGAGATCTTGAGGGTACATGGTGACCTTAGGGGTTATGGGCGCATAGGATTATAATGGAAAATCTCAGAAAAATATATGTTAAGGAGGAGGCTCGAACCCATGACCTCCCCCTTACCAGCGCAACAACCAACCAACACGCCATGCAAACAAACGCGTTAAACAAACACGTCCAATAAAAAATATACAAAATCGAGACATGAATATAATGAAACGCGCGCCATATTTCAAATAGACGAACCAGATGGGGACACATCATCATCTTCCCCCCCAGACCCTGGTTTTTTCTGAGAAATTAGCTACGAATTAACTAGGGGTTTGGTTTGTAGCAAGGTCACCTGAAAAATAACGAACAGCCCATGCATGTATATAAATCTTTCGCGACCAGCCTATTCTCCTCGTTTAACCCATACGAATCCAACCATGCACTTGTTTTAATCTAATTTTAGCCCTATCTAAAAGCCCCAAATTGGAACCCTAAAAACTCAAACCGGTCATTAATGGCAGGGTGAGTTCTAAGCATACAAACGCTAAACTAACGATCCAGAAACGTTCATGGTATTAAAACAAGCAAGAATATGCAATTAGATTTCAATGAAGATGCATATATTGTCCAGATCGAGGAGATTTTCAGAACGACTTACCTGGGCAAATATGAGATAATTCTGGGGGTGTTGAAGTAGAGTACCAATCCAAACACGTTCCAAATCCCCTGAGGAAGCTTTTGAAACCCTTAGATCTTGTTGAAAGCCACGAATTCTTTGAAAACGAATTTGAGATTTTGGATGAATTTTGGAGTTCTTGCAAGTATGCCTCTGGCCAGAATTCGTAACCCCTGTCTCAGTGCACACCTTCCTCTACTTATAGGCTTGCATTAGGTTTAGAAATTGAAGCCCAAAGATCCTTGAATCCATTCTTGCAAATTTTTGGAAATTTGATTTGATTCTTGAATAATAAGTTTCTATTTTGGCCAAATCTTGTACTAATTTCTTTCCAATCAATTTGTCACGAAAATATATTATATTTAACCATTAATGTTGATTGGAATTAGCCTATGTGGATATTTTAACATAATATTTGATTTTTTTACTTAATTAAATCATAAAAATCATATTAAATCAAATAATAGGTTAAATTTCGTGGCATTTTGTTTTGGGCATGCTAATGACTTGTGGACCAAGTTTGCATCATAAAACCATAGGCCCATTTGCAAAATTTTCCAATTTGAACCTTCTTATTTCATATTTTGCCTCCAAAAATTATCCAACTTTGATCAAGCATATCTCACTCAATTTTTAAGTTATGAGGGAGTTCTAGGACTTTTTGGAAACCTCAAAGTGTCCTCTATAAGCCACTTTGGAACATATTTTTCATTTGGAGCTTTTATCTTGATCATATCTTCTTTGACAAAAAACTGCTTTTGAAGGATGCCTGAAAATGACCTGTAATCTTTTGATTTGTACCTCTCAAATGAAGCATTTTTAGCCTTGGCTTGTGAGACACGAAGTTGTAGAGAATCCAATTTCCTTCAAAATAGGCTTTGAGTGGAGAATTTTTGATGTTCCATGTGGAAGTTATGGTCAGTCAAAGTTGAGTTGACTTTTTCCTAGAGAAACCCTAATTTGAACCTTTTTGTATTTGTTCATCTCTGAGTTTCTACTGATAAATCATGATCAAATTTTGATCAAATGATTGATATACACTTATGTACTTGATTTTTGATCAATGATCAGAGGCTTGGACCATGCTTTGATTGTGATTGACTTTTTAGGCTTAATCAGTTGACTGTGAATCTTGGAGTTTGTTTGAGCATATAACTTTGGAGTTGAGCCTTGATCTTTGCCCTGGGGCTATCTTAAGTCATTATGATCCAAAGACTTTTGATTGAGACCCTTATCTTATTGATCTTCCCAAGAGAGCCCCAAACCCTAGCCTCAGGAGACTCTTGACTTATGGGATGTTGTTTGGATAAAACCCTAATTGTAGATGGGATGAGTAGGCAAATTTTGGGGTATGACAGCTGCCTCTGTTCAATCTTCTTAAACCGGAAGAATCGGATAGGCATGCTTGCCTATCGTGATCTGAAGGTGAAAGATTATTGAACACTGAAAATGCCCTAAAAATTTGTTGGCACTGCGGAATGTAGGGTGGATGCGTTGTTGGAAGAATACACTATGTTGACGTGGCGAACTTGTTTAGAGAAGCCTGGGGAATAAATCCCTATTTGCGGAGAGGCAAAGCTCTGTACTATTGTCGAGGGACTAACGTGATATGACATCACTTATTGCGCCCAGGGACTAACGCAATAGGTCGTGGTTGGGATTGAAACTAAAACTAAAATAGAAATGAGTTTTGGTATTGACGTACCAAAGAACTCGGTGCCATATCATCGCTAAAAAATAACGAGATAAGACGTAACGCGAAGGTCACGATTTGGTTTGAAATTGAAATTGAAATTGAAATGAGTCTTAGTTACTTACGTACCAAAGAACTCGGTGCCATATCATCGCTAGAAACTAACGAGATAAGACGTAACGTGAAGGTCACGATTTGGTTTGAAATTGAAATTGAAATTGGAATGAGTCTTAGTTACTTACGTACCAAAGAACTCGGTGCCATATCATCGCTAAAAACTAACGAGATAAGACGTAACGCGAAGGTCACGATTTGGTTTGAAATTGAAATTGAAATGAGTCTTAGTTACTTACGTACCAAAGAACTCGGTGCCATATCATCGCTAGAAACTAACGAGATAAGACGTAACGCGAAGGTCACGATTTGGTTTGAAATTGAAATTGAAATGAGTCTTAGTTACTTACGTACCAAAGAACTCGGTGCCATATCATCGCTAGAAACTAACGAGATAAGACGTAACGCGAAGGTCACGATTTGGTTTGAAATTGAAATTGAAATTGAAATGAGTCTTAGTTCCTTACGTACCAAAGAACTCGGTGCCATATCATCGCTAAGAACTAACGAGATAAGACGTAACGCGAAGGTCATGATTTGGTTTGAAATTGAAATTGAAATAGGATTGGGATAGGATTTGAAATGGAATTGGAAGAAACAAGTCGGTAAACAGGCTTTACCTGTAGAATGATGCCTTGCACATGCGTATGCGTATGATTTGTTGTAAATGCCTGAATGTTTATGCAAATGGCGCGTATGCGAGTGTATATGAACATGAACATGTATGATGACTTTGATGTACTATCTTTTGTCACCCATTGGATTTGTTTAAAACCTTTCGAGCAGCTTTGAGGATCTTAACCCAAATCGTCTGAGGTTAGTCTATTGGGATATTGCAGTGTTTGCGGAACTATCCTGTTACTAGGCGTGTGTTTCCTGCCAGAGATGTCGTGGTCTCATCCCCTTTATTTGGTCTAATGATTTGCAAGTTTCTTATTTTAAATTCAAAGTCTAAAGTTTATGAGGAATAAATTACTTTTTTTGCACTTGGTATTGAAATGACGAAAGACATAGTGTGGAAGGTAAAAGTTTTTTATTGATTATTGCCTTGAATTGGCGAATGTACAAAAAGTATGAAAAATGACAAACAGAAATGATATTAATACTGCTATTGCTCTTTTATTATCGAGGGCCCCAGTAATCCTTCGACTTCAGAAGTTGGTGATTGCACGACTTTTATCCTTTATGAATCATCTTAGATCTGGTTTGAAATCTTGCCTCGGCTATGCGTAGTACTTCTTGACCGCATCTGAGTTGATTGGATGCGATAGCTCATCTCCATCCATGGTGGTGAGGACAAGTGCTCCTCATGAGAATACTGTTTTGACGATGTATGGACCTTCATAGTTAGGTGTCCATTTTCCTCGGGCATCGAGTTGGGGTAGTAAGATCTTCTTGAGGACGAGATCTCCTTCTTTGTAAGTTCGAGGACGGACCTTTTTATCGAACGCCTTTTTCATCCTTTTCTGATAGAGTTGTCCGTGACACAAAGCCGTCAGTCGCTTTTCTTCAATGAGATTCAGCCGATCAAAACGGGTTTTTACCCATTCCGATTCTTCTAACTTTGTATCAGCTAGGACTCTTAAAGAGGGAATCTCTACTTCAATGGGAAGAACTGCTTCCATACCGTAGACCAAAGAGAAAGGGGTTGCCCCTGTGGATGTGCGCACTGAAGTTCTGTAATCGTGTAAGGCGAAGGGAAGCATTTCATGCCAATCCTTGTACGTCTTCACCATCTTTTGTATTATTTTTTTGATATTTTTGTTTGCGGCTTCCACAGCGCCATTCATCTTAGGCCTGTATGGTGAAGAATTATGGTGCTCAATTTTGAATTCTTCGCACAGCTCCTTCATCATGTTATTATTCAAGTTCGACCCATTGTCAGTGATGATTCTACTTGGAATCCCATATCGGCATATGAGGTTATGTTTGATGAACCGGGTAACCACTTGTCTTGTTACATTAGTATAGGAAGCAGCCTCGACCCACTTGGTGAAATAGTCGATGGCAACCAATATGAATCGGTGCCCATTAGAGGCTTTGGGTTCGATCATTCCTATCATATCAATCCCCCACATTGCGAACGGCCATGGTGAACTTAGCACATTCAATGGATTTGGCGGTACGTGTACTTTGTCGGCGTATATTTGGCATTTATGACATGTCCTTGCATATTGGAAGCAGTCAGCCTCCATTGTCAACCAGTAGTACCCTGCTCTTAATATTTTTCTTGCCATTGAATGTCCATTTGCATGAGTTCCAAAGGTTCCTTCATGGACCTCTTTGATGTTCTCTCCGGCCTCATCCTTATCCACACATCTTAGCAACACTGAATCGTAGTTTCGCTTGTATAGGACATTACCATTTAGGAAGAACTTAGATGCCAACCTCCTTAGTGTCTTTTTATCAATTGTGGAGGCGCTCTCTGGGTATTCCTGTTTCTCTAAGTACCTTTTGATATCATGGTACCAAGGTTTGTTGTCAGACTGTTCCTCGATTGTGAGACAATAAGCAGGCTCATCAAAGTGTCTAACCGTTATCCAGGGTTCGTGGTTTGGCCAGGTCACTTTGAACATAGAGGAAAGTGTCGCTAGTGCGTCAGCCATTTGATTTTCCTCCCTTGGGATGTGAGTAAAAGTGATTGTCTCAAACTCAGCCATTAGTTCCAGTATGAGGTCTCGGTATGGGATTAGTTTTGCATCTCGCGTATCCCATTCTTTATTGACTTGGTGGATCACTAACGCTGAATCCCCATATACCTCAAGTAATTTAATCCGTAGATCGATCGCAGCTTTTAACCCCAATATGCACGCTTCGTATTCCGCAATAGTGTTGGTACAGTCGAAACATAGCCTCGCAGTGAAGGGTATGTGACGATTGTCAGGAGATGTCAAGACTGCCCATATGCCATGTCCTAGTGCGTTTGAGGCTCCATCGAACATGAGTGTCCACACTAATCCTGGTTCGGGTCCTTCCTCGGGTCCAGGTATTTCATAGTCTCTTACTAACATAATGTCCTCATCAGGAAAGTCGAACTTCATAGACTGATATTCTTCGATGGGCTGATGAGCTAGATGTTCTGCCAGTACACTCCCTTTTATTGCCTTTTGTGTGACATATTGAATGTCGTATTCTGACAGCAGCATTTGCCATCTAGCGATTCTTCCTGTAAGAGCCTGTTTTTCGAACACGTATTTCAGAGGATCCATCCTCGATATTAACCATGTGGAATGGTTCAGCATATATTGCCTTAGACGTCTGGAGGCCCATGCTAGGGCGCAACATGTCTTTTCCAACGGTGAATATCGGGATTCGCAATCGGTGAATTTCTTGCTAAGGTAGTAAATAACGTGTTCTTTCCTGCCAGTTTCATCTTGCTGCCCCAGTACGCATCCCATAGACCTTTCGAGGACGGTGAGGTACATGATCAAAGGCCGTCCTGATACGGGGGGTACGAGTATCGGTGGCTCTTATAAATAACGCTTTATGGTTTCGAAAGCTACCTGACAATCGTCGTTCCACTTGATTGGTTGATCTTTTCTTAGTAATTTGAATATGGGCTCGCATGTTGTAGTTAAGTGCGAGATGAACCTTGAGATGTAATTCAAACGACCTAAAAAACTACGAACCTCTTTTTCTGTTCTTGGAACGGGCATTTCTTGTATGGCCTTGACTTTGTCAGGATCTACCTCGATGCCTCGTTGGCTTACTATGAATCCCAGCAGCTTTCCTGATCTCACACCAAATGTACACTTGTTCGGATTCAACCTTAGCTTGAACTTCTTTAAGTGTTCGAATAGCTTTCGCAAGTGCGTAATGTGTTCCTCTTCAGTACAGGACTTAGCGATCATATCGTCCACATATACTTCGACTTCCTTGTGGATCATATCATGGAACAGCGTGACCATCGCTCGCTGATACGTTGCCCCGGCATTTCGCAATCCGAAAGGCATCACCTTGTAACAGAAAGTACCCCAAGATGTCATGAAGGTGGTTTTCTCCATGTCCTCGGGAGCCATTTTGATCTGATTATATCCAGAAAATCCATCCATGAATGAGAATACCGAAGCTTGCGCGGTATTGTCCACTAGTATGTCTATGTGTGGTAGTGGAAAGTCGTCCTTCTTAGGCACTGGCACTATATTGGCGATCCATGGCGGATATTCAACTACGGCAAGGAAACATGCGTCAAACTGCTTGAGTACCTCTTCTCGGATCTTATTATCCATGTCGGGTCGAACTCTTCTGCGCTTTTGTCTGACAGGTGTACAACCCTCTTTGAGTGGTAACCTATGTACGACGATGTCTGTATCTAAACCAGGCATGTCGCGGTATGACCAAGCGAATATTTCTACATTGTCATAGATGTTGGAGCGGTAAAGCGGCAAGCAACAAAAGATTTGGAAGTATTCATCCGGGATTTATCGTGTCCACAGAGATTGGTGAGAAGAACTGCCGTTCGACTATCTCGCGTTCTAAGTTTCATGAATTGGGTGCGGAAAGGTAAATGCGGGAAAAGTAAATAAAAGCAGATAAACAATCTCAATAGTCTAAGAGAAATAGTTATGGAATTGCATTTCGTTCTACCCGTCTAATACTTAAATCTGAAGATCTATCGCTCGACACTCACAATACGCATCAACATCACCGGGCATCACTCGAGATGCCACATCGGTGCCCATGTCTGCAACACCGACGAAAGCTCAACCGTACTATTCACATCAGCGATTTCTCCACTAATCAAACAACACGGAGGCATTAGACTCGATACCCATTACGATTGTTAGTCCTAAATCCATGTCTGCAACCCAGAAACTAACAGTTATCATTCCTAATCAAGATCTATGGTGTCCATGTCTGCAACAACACAAATCCAGAGCATTTAAGCAAAAAGATCAAGAACAACAACAATGATGATTTGTAAAGCGAATATATAAACGATCCCAAGATCCACAAATGTACATACAATAAGAGTAGAAACATACATACAACACCCACCATTGGAATGAAACAAAGGGAAGAGAGAAGATGAACCGGAAAGATCTCACCGGTACAATGAAATCGAGTCAGATCCATGATCAATCCACATGACGTCGCACCCAATGGTGTTTCCTAAGCCTCTAAACTACCAAAAAAGGATCAGAGCTCAACTTGTCAAGAAGAGGTGATAAAAAACCTAAAAAATCTGTTATTAACTATTTATACAAAACTGAGTTTCGCAGTGGGCGCGACGCGCCCTATTTCAGTGCGACGCGCCCTATATAAATTTACTAAACCGCCCTAGAGCGCGACGCGCCCAAATCCGGCGCGACGCGCCCTAACTTCTGCCAGACTAAGCTCTTCAAACTCAAAAAGGGCGCGACGCGCCCTACAGCGCGCGAAGCGCCCTGCACCAGAACAGCAGAATTATTTCCTCAAGGCTCTCGAAGCCGTGTCTTCGACACTTTATTCCTCAAAGCTCCGAAAACACAAGAATACCTACAAAAATACAACAAAACTATCAAACGGTATAAAAGTGTATGAAAATACATCTATTCACAAAGTATACGTATTTACACAAAAACGGGGAATTATTCAAACGGTATTAACAAAAAGCATTGATAAGTGCCACTATTTACATACACAAAATAACTACAATTTGGCACTTAACAACTCTCCCCAACTAGAATCTGTTTGTCCTCAAACAGGGCCAAACATTCAAAGAATCAAAAGTAAAAATCCAAAGAATCAAGAATCAACAAGATTTGGAAAAACGAAACAATTGTACGGTTCAAACAAAAACGTACAAACAAAGTAAATACTTACCACTATCCTACAACGACATGAAAATGAAACGAATCCTAAGTACAAAAATCATACAAAACATCCTAAAACAAAACAAGCTCAATCACGAATCACGCCTAGCAAAAACTCATCGGTAGATGAAAAACACCGAAAGGTGAGGACTTTGAACACTCATCCAACAATCTTGCAAACAATTGACAAAATTATGCATTCATCTAAAAATAGTATTGAAAATGTAACGGCACGAATCACAAGGGCTTTCAAGGTTGTAATGTGGCTCGGTTAACAAACAAGTGATAAGTCCTAAAGCTAATCGAAACAAAAACTTGCCTAAACCTAAGGGAGTAATTACTTCCACAAAGTTTCAAACAAAGGAATTTCAATCAAACTTTTCTCTTCATCACAAATTTCATACCAAACACAAAACTTATTAGCACACTCTTATTCTAAACTCTTTTTGTTCTTTTGTTTTTCAAACTTTTCTCTTTTTTCTTTCTTTTTCTTTTCTTTCTTTCTCACTTTTTTTTTTCTTTTTCTTTTTCTTTTCTTTCCACTACCTCATATCAATCACATCATAAAGAGGCAAACACCTTCTCCCCAACTTGAATTCAACCATAACATAAAGTGAATACTCCCTACTTTCTAAGGCAAGGTAAAAATACAACTAAACATCATAGTTAAGGTCAAGAAAACAAAGATAATCAAAATCCATCAAAAAGGGTGAACTATGTCTCAAGTTCAAAAACAAAATGGACAATGACAGAAAAGCTCAAAGGGGGTACGAATGGTCACACACTCACAAGGTGAAATGACATTTGGCTTATGGTAGTTGTGCTCAAAATCAAACAAGTGCCTTGATCACTTTCGTGCATTCACAAAATCAATACAGACGAAAGATTAAACATAATAATATCCAGTTAAAACAAGAATTGTCGGTCTCTCGCATATATATACAATGGAAAGCCACCTCACATTTATGGTCAAAAGGGAAAAACTAATTGTGATTCAAGTCATGAGCAAGTTATGCAAAAAGAATGAGTAATATGAAATTTGTACAAATGAAAAGTCTCAAAAACATGCTATGCTATAGAAAGCGATAAACGAGTACCTTGCAACGTACAAATTCGATCAATCATTACCGCACAACCGGCTTGTTGAATCAATCAAAATCGAAGAATTACCAAATGCGACTCCAAGTAATCGGGCCAAAATTTGAGTCTAAACACAAACAAAAGAATTAAAAATAAATCGATAAAATACTATACTATAAAGCCTTGGTGTAAGTGGGAAAAAGGCGAGCCGAGTGACCCGTTAAAAAGAGGTCACTGGCCAAAAGCAACCCAGCGCGCGACGCACCCATGAGCGCGCGACGCGCGCTACACCAGAAAAACCAGACCAGTCTAAAAAGACAGATTTTCCAGTGAGCCACCACTTAACACCTACACAACTCAATTACAGAAAAACAGAAAAATAAAACCGTTGGGGTGCCTCCCAACAAGCGCTCGTTTAACGTCGTTAGCTCGACGCCTTTATTGTTTCGCGAATGGTAAGAAACTTCCTCGCGGTACGCCAATGCTTTCGCCTCAAACGCAACCTAAAGAAAACGTCCTGCCCAAACACTTAACAAACGAATTAAAAGCAAAAGTAGATACAAGTATGTGTAAAAACACCAAATTACAAATGAATGGTGAAATTGACTAAACAAAACGAAACAAGTATAACTATATAAGAAAATACAAGTATGAGTCTATACACAAAATATACGCTATGGACATATATACGAAACTTAAAACATAAAACCATCGCAATGCGATTAATCTCAACCAATCCCCGGCAACGGCGCCATTTTGTTGGAGCGGTAAAGCGGCAAGCAACAAAAGATTTGGAAGTATTCATCCGGGATTTATCGTGTCCACAGAGATTGGTGAGAAGAACTGCCGTTCGACTATCTCGCGTTCTAAGTTTCATGAATTGGGTGCGGAAAGGTAAATGCGGGAAAAGTAAATAAAAGCAGATAAACAATCTCAATAGTCTAAGAGAAATAGTTATGGAATTGCATTTCGTTCTACCCGTCGAATACTTAAATCTGAAGATCTATCGCTCGACACTCACAATACGCATCAACATCACCGGGCATCACTCGAGATGCCACATCGGTGCCCATGTCTGCAACACCGACGAAAGCTCAACTGTACTATTCACATCAGCGATTTCTCCACCGACACAAACAACACGGAGGCATTATACTTGATACCCACTAAGATTGTTAGTCCTAAATCCATGTCTGCAACCCAGAAACTAACAGTTATCATTCCTAATCAAGATCTATGGTGTCCATGTCTGCAACAACACAAATCCAGAGCATTTAAGCAAAAAGATCAAGAACAACAACAATGATGATTTGTAAAGCGAATATATAAACGATCCCAAGATCCACAAATGTACATACAATAAGAGTAGAAATATACATACAACACCCACCATTGGAATGAAACAAAGGGAAGAGAGAAGATGAACCGGAAAGATCTCACCGGTACAATGAAATCGAGTCAGATCCATGATCAATCCACATGACGTCGCACCCAATGGTGTTTCCTAAGCCTCTAAACTACCAAAAAAGGATCAGAGCTCAACTTGTCAAGAAGAGGTGATAAAAAACCTAAAAAATCTGTTATTAACTATTTATACAAAACTGAGTTTCGCAGTGGGCGCGACGCGCCCTATTTCAGTGCGACGCGCCCTATATAAATTTACTAAACCGCCCTAGAGCGCGACGCGCCCAAATCCGGCGCGACGCGCCCTAACTTCTGCCAGACTAAGCTCTTCAAACTCAAAAAGGGCGCGACGCGCCCTACAGCGCGCGAAGCGCCCTGCACCAGAACAGCAGAATTATTTCCTCAAGGCTCTCGAAGCCGTGTCTTCGACACTTTATTCCTCAAAGCTCCGAAAACACAAGAATACCTACAAAAATACAACAAAACTATCAAACGGTATAAAAGTGTATGAAAATACATCTATTCACAAAGTATACGTATTTACACAAAAACGGGGAATTATTCAAACGGTATTAACAAAAAGCATTGATAAGTGCCACTATTTACATACACAAAATAACTACAATTTGGCACTTAACAATAGAGGAGTTTGACCAGCGTTGCTTTTACATCCTCGTTCAGTGTTGCCCCAATCTTGATTTCTTTGGGTTCTTTATCGGTGCCCAAGTTTATGATTTCAATGGCTTCTTGAGGAGGGAGCATGCTTTTGGATTCTCTGTCCATCAGCCTTGACAATTCTTCCGGAAGGCCATCGTCTTCCTCATCCCCTTCCTCAGACTGATTAGCGAGAGCCTCGAGTTTATATTGAGTTTCAGCAGTATTATTATCGGTGATGCTAGAAGGTGATCTGCACATGTTTATGTTTGGTTTTTAGTATGCAATTATGATCGTGCTTTTGTTTTATGCAAGAATGTTATTTGTCATTTTAGGAAAATAAATGCAAGAACGAGACGGTGTTTTCAATACCAAATGCAAACGACAATTTTATTAATAAACTCAAACTTTGAAAGTAAAATGGGTCCCTTTGTTGGAGCGGTAAAGCGGCAAGCAACAAAAGTTTTTGGAAATATTCATCCGGGATTTATCGTGTCCACAGAGATTGGTGAGAAGAACTGCCGTTCGACTATCTCGCGTTCTAAGTTTCATGATTTGGGTGCGGAAAGGTAAATGCGGGAAAAGTAAATAAAAGCAGATAAACAATCTCAATAGCCTAAAAGAAATAGTTATGGAATTGCATTTCGTTCTACCCGTCGAATACTTAAATCTGAAGATCTATCGCTCGACACTCACAATACGCATCAACATCACCGGGCATCACTCGAGATGCCACATCGGTGCCCATGTCTGCAACACCGACGAAAGCTCAACTGTACTATTCACATCAGCGATTTCTCCACCGACACAAACAACACGGAGGCATTATACTTGATACCCACTAAGATTGTTAGTCCTAAATCCATGTCTGCAACCCAGAAAGTAACAGTTATCATTCCTAATCAAGATCTATGGTGTCCATGTCTGCAACAACACAAATCCAGAGCATTTAAGCAAAAAGATCAAGAACAACAACAATGATGATTTGTAAAGCGAATATATAAACGATCCCAAGATCCACAAATGTACATACAATAAGAGTAGAAATATACATACAACACCCACCATTGGAATGAAACAAAGGGAAGAGAGAAGATGAACCGGAAAGATCTCACCGGTACAATGAAATCGAGTCAGATCCATGATCAATCCACATGACGTCGCACCCAATGGTGTTTCCTAAGCCTCTAAACTACCAAAAAAGGATCAGAGCTCAACTTGTCAAGAAGAGGTGATAAAAAACCTAAAAAATCTGTTATTAACTATTTATACAAAACTGAGTTTCGCAGTGGGCGCGACGCGCCCTATTTCAGTGCGACGCGCCCTATATAAATTTACTAAACCGCCCTAGAGCGCGACGCGCCCAAATCCGGCGCGACGCGCCCTAACTTCTGCCAGACTAAGCTCTTCAAACTCAAAAAGGGCGCGACGCGCCCTACAGCGCGCGAAGCGCCCTGCACCAGAACAGCAGAATTATTTCCTCAAGGCTCTCGAAGCCGTGTCTTCGACACTTTATTCCTCAAAGCTCCGAAAACACAAGAATACCTACAAAAATACAACAAAACTATCAAACGGTATAAAAGTGTATGAAAATACATCTATTCACAAAGTATACGTATTTACACAAAAACGGGGAATTATTCAAACGGTATTAACAAAAAGCATTGATAAGTGCCACTATTTACATACACAAAATAACTACAATTTGGCACTTAACAACTCTCCCCAACTAGAATCTGTTTGTCCTCAAACAGGGCCAAACATTCAAAGAATCAAAAGTAAAAATCCAAAGAATCAAGAATCAACAAGATTTGGAAAAACGAAACAATTGTACGGTTCAAACAAAAACGTACAAACAAAGTAAATACTTACCACTATCCTACAACGACATGAAAATGAAACGAATCCTAAGTACAAAAATCATACAAAACATCCTAAAACAAAACAAGCTCAATCACGAATCACGCCTAGCAAAAACTCATCGGTAGATGAAAAACACCGAAAGGTGAGGACTTTGAACACTCATCCAACAATCTTGCAAACAATAGACAAAATTATGCATTCATCCAAAAATAGCATCGAAAATGCAACGGCACGAATCACAAGGGCTTTTAAGGTTGCAATGTGGCTCGGTTAACAAACAAGTGATAAGTCCTAAAGCTAATCGAAACAAAAACTTGCCTAAATCTAAGGGAGTAATTACTTCCACAAAGTTTCAAACAATATAATTTCAATCAAACTCTCTTCTTCATCACAAATTTCACACCACACAAAACTTATTAGCACACTCTTATTCAAAACTCTTTTTGTTCTTTTCTTTTTCAAACTTTTCTCTTTTTTCTTTCTTTTTCTTTTCTTTCTTTCTCACTTTTTTTTTTCTTTTTCTTTCTTTTCACTACCTCATATCAATCACATCATAAAGAGGAAAACACCTTCTCCCCAACTTGAATTCAACCATAACATAAAGTGAATACTCCCTACTTTCTAAGGCAAGGTAAAAATCCAACTAAACATTATAGTTAAGGTCAAGAAAACAAAGATAATCAAAATCCATCAAAAAGGGTGAACTATGTCTCAAGTTCAAAAACAAAATGGACAATGACAGAAAAGCTCAAAGGGGGTACGAATGGTCACACACTCACAAGGTGAAATGACATTTGGCTTATGGTAGTTGTGCTCAAAATCAAACAAGTGCCTTGATCACTTTCGTGCATTCACAAAATCAATACAGACGAAAGATTAAACATAATAATATCCAGTTAAAACAAGAATTGTCGGTCTCTCGCATATATATACAATGGAAAGCCACCTCACATTTATGGTCAAAAGGGAAAAACTAATTGTGATTCAAGTCATGAGCAAGTTATGCAAAAAGAATGAGTAATATGAAATTTGTACAAATGAAAAGTCTCAAAAACATGCTATGCTATAGAAAGCGATAAACGAGTACCTTGCAACGTACAAATTCGATCAATCATTACCGCACAACCGGCTTGTTGAATCAATCAAAATCGAAGAATTACCAAATGCGACTCCAAGTAATCGGGCCAAAATTTGAGTCTAAACACAAACAAAAGAATTAAAAATAAATCGATAAAATACTATACTATAAAGCCTTGGTGTAAGTGGGAAAAAGGCGAGCCGAGTGACCCGTTAAAAAGAGGTCACTGGCCAAAAGCAACCCAGCGCGCGACGCACCCATGAGCGCGCGACGCGCGCTACACCAGAAAAACCAGACCAGTCTAAAAAGACAGATTTTCCAGTGAGCCACCACTTAACACCTACACAACTCAATTACAGAAAAACAGAAAAATAAAACCGTTGGGGTGCCTCCCAACAAGCGCTCGTTTAACGTCGTTAGCTCGACGCCTTTATTGTTTCGCGAATGGTAAGAAACTTCCTCGCGGTACGCCAATGCTTTCGCCTCAAACGCAACCTAAAGAAAACGTCCTGCCCAAACACTTAACAAACGAATTAAAAGCAAAAGTAGATACAAGTATGTGTAAAAACACCAAATTACAAATGAATGGTGAAATTGACTAAACAAAACGAAACAAGTATAACTATATAAGAAAATACAAGTATGAGTCTATACACAAAATATACGCTATGGACATATATACGAAACTTAAAACATAAAACCATCGCAATGCGATTAATCTCAACCAATCCCCGGCAACGACGCCATTTTGTTGGAGCGGTAAAGCGGCAAGCAACAAAAGATTTGGAAGTATTCATCCGGGATTTATCGTGTCCACAGAGATTGGTGAGAAGAACTGCCGTTCGACTATCTCGCGTTCTAAGTTTCATGAATTGGGTGCGGAAAGGTAAATGCGGGAAAAGTAAATAAAAGCAGATAAACAATCTCAATAGTCTAAGAGAAATAGTTATGGAATTGCATTTCGTTCTACCCGTCTAATACTTAAATCTGAAGATCTATCGCTCGACACTCACAATACGCATCAACATCACCGGGCATCACTCGAGATGCCACATCGGTGCCCATGTCTGCAACACCGACGAAAGCTCAACCGTACTATTCACATCAGCGATTTCTCCACTAATCAAACAACACGGAGGCATTAGACTCGATACCCATTACGATTGTTAGTCCTAAATCCATGTCTGCAACCCAGAAACTAACAGTTATCATTCCTAATCAAGATCTATGGTGTCCATGTCTGCAACAACACAAATCCAGAGCATTTAAGCAAAAAGATCAAGAACAACAACAATGATGATTTGTAAAGCGAATATATAAACGATCCCAAGATCCACAAATATACATACAATAAGAGTAGAAACATACATACAACACCCACCATTGGAATGAAACAAAGGGAAGAGAGAAGATGAACCGGAAAGATCTCACCGGTACAATGAAATCGAGTCAGATCCATGATCAATCCACATGACGTCGCACCCAATGGTGTTTCCTAAGCCTCTAAACTACCAAAAAAGGATCAGAGCTCAACTTGTCAAGAAGAGGTGATAAAAAACCTAAAAAATCTGTTATTAACTATTTATACAAAACTGAGTTTCGCAATGGGCGCGACGCGCCCTATTTCAGTGCGACGCGCCCTATATAAATTTACTAAACCGCCCTAGAGCGCGACGCGCCCAAATCCGGCGCGACGCGCCCTAACTTCTGCCAGACTAAGCTCTTCAAACTCAAAAAGGGCGCGACGCGCCCTACAGCGCGCGAAGCGCCCTGCACCAGAACAGCAGAATTATTTCCTCAAGGCTCTCGAAGCCGTGTCTTCGACACTTTATTCCTCAAAGCTCCGAAAACACAAGAATACCTACAAAAATACAACAAAACTATCAAACGGTATAAAAGTGTATGAAAATACATCTATTCACAAAGTATACGTATTTACACAAAAACGGGGAATTATTCAAACGGTATTAACAAAAAGCATTGATAAGTGCCACTATTTACATACACAAAATAACTACAATTTGGCACTTAACACCCTTACAAACCAACTCTATGCTTCGGGCGAGGCATGAGCGACATTGTTTTTTTTTATTAATTGAAAGGGAAATAAAACACACGACAAAACAAATTACTTTGAAATATAAACTATCTCTGGTATCTCCAGGCTTGTCCAATTTTGTAGCTGTTCTCCTGGTCTGATCATTCGGATGAAGTTGGATGTACCCTCCATGCTAGATATCATTGATACATGCTCATATCCGCCTGTGACGAAAGTTTGCGCGATCGGAGGGAATCGTTGCTCTTCCTTTGCAGCCTTCTTTGCTGGTTGGTATCCTAACCCCAGACGATCCTTCTTCTCTTGAACTTCTGGCACTTTGCCCCAGCCTTCCATTTTCAGGTCTTGCAGGTCTCTCCAGGATGTCACCGCCCTTCGTATCTTCTCTACCGGTAGTATGACAACGGTTGCTGTCTCTAGTGCTTGGAAAGAGGTTTCCAACGCCTTTTCTCCAGCCTCGATGTATCGGTATGAGTCCAGATTGCTAACAAATATATTCTCCTCCCCATTGACGGTCACTATGGAGTTCCCATCCACGAACTTTACTTTTTGATGTAGAATGGAGGTAACTGCCCCAGCAGCATGAATCCAGGGACGTCCCAATAAGCAGGTATAAGCAGGTTCAATTTCCATTACTTGGAAATTTATGCAGAATGTATGGGGACCAACTACTACAGGGAGGTCTACTTCTCCAAATACCGGACTTTGTGATCCATCGAAGGCTTTGACTACCAGACGACTTGGTCTAACTACCAGGCCCTCCAAAGCTATCTTGTCGAGAGTGGCTTTTGGCATCACGTTTAGTGACGACCCTGTGTCAATCAGAACTATGGATAGATGAGCTTTTCCACATTGTATGGAGATATGTAAGGCTTTGTTGTGCTCTTTCCCTTGTGGGGGTAGCTCATGATCATTGAAGCTTAAACATGCCCCAGCGGTGAGATTAGCCACCATTCCATCAAATTGATTTACAGTGATGTCTTTAGTTACGTGGGCAGCATTCAGGATTTTCATCAAGGCATCTCGGTGTTTTTTCGAATGTACTAGCAGCGAGAGGAGTGATATCTTGGACGGAGTTTGGTGTAACTGGTCCACCACTCTATAATCACTTTTCTTGATTAATGCCAAGAATTCTTCAGCGTCTTTGTTAACAACCTCTTTATCCTTGGTTGTGCCTTCTTCTGTCCGAACCACAGTAGCTTGATTACTGGCTTGTGCTGAGTTCTCATTCGGTTTCACAGCATTGAATATGCGACCACTACGAGTCATACCTCCAGGCCCCACGATGCTTGTTACTTCTATATTACTACTAGAATCATATTCCCAAGGGACCGCTTTCATTTTGTCCACCGGATATGGATCTTTGACTGGGATGATCCTAGTGTGTACTTGTGTGGGTATCAGCAATGGTGGTTTGGCGCATGGGATGATTAATGTCTTCCTTGCCCCTGAACTAGGTATTATTAATGGCTCGTTCCTCTCCAGCATGGCCACATACTCCTCCTCGGGGCGTTCTTTCAACTGAATTATCCCCTGGTCCACGAGTCTCTGCAAGGTGTCCTTAAAAGCCTCGTTATGTTCTAGGATGAACCCCCTTGCGAGTAGATACCTCTTAAGGGCATCTATAGGGAACTCCGTTGTATAACTAACTCTTGCTCAGTGACGACCTCGATTGCATTGACTGTGCCATCGTGACGAGGCATGGGATTTGTCTTCACATTAGGTTTGTCGAAAGCAATTGCCCCAGACTCGATCAGGTCTTGAACCTTGTGCCTGAAAGCCCAGCATTTTTCTAACGTGTGTCCAGGAGAATTGGCGTGAAATTCACACCTTTCATTGGGTCTGAATTGGGTGTAGCTTTTCCAGGAATCGGGGGTGGCATAGGTCTAAGTTCTACCAATCGCTCATTTACCAGATATTTCAATATTTCACTTCTGGAAGTAGGCAAAGGATCGAATTTCCTTGGAGGACCTTGGAACCTGCTTTGTTGAGGTGGGTAAGACATAGGAGGTCTAGGATCTTGATGCACTACTGCGCTGGTCTCCCCTTCCTTCTTTTTAGCGAAGGTTGAGGTGGGCCTCTTTGAGTGATAAGAGTTAGATGATGCTCCTTGTATTTTCCCAACTTTGATTCCGTCTTCAATTCTTTCTCCGATGACCACTAGATCTGAGAATCCTGAGGATACACTTCCGATCATTTTATCATAGTATGGTCCTTGTAGAGTTCTCATGAACATGTCAACCAGCTCCTTTTCTAGCAACGGAGGTTGGACTCGGGACGCCATTTCTCGCCATCTTTGGGCGTATTCCTTGAATGATTCTTCTTTCTTCTGGGACAAATTTTGTAACTGCATTCGATTGGGTGCCATGTCCAGATTGTACTTGTATTGCTTTAAGAACGTATTAGCAAGGTCGTTCCAGCTTCGGATATGTGTCTTTTCCAACTACATGTACCATTCGACAGATGCCCCACTTAGTCTGTCTTGGAAGAAATGCATCATCAGCTTTTGGTCATTGGCATAAGCAGCCATTTTTCTGACGTGCATGCGTAAATGACTTCTTGGGCATGTAAGTCCTTTGTATTTCTCAAAGTTGGGTATCTTGAACTTAGGAGGAATAGTCAAATCCGGAACCAGGCTCATTTCATAGGTATCCACATCAAAGACGTCATATCCTTCCACTGCTTTCAGCCTTTCTTCTAATGCTTTGATTTGTCCACTATTCCTAGCACTTTCTTCGGAATCAGATTGGATTTGCTTATGCTGGGGTTCCTGATTTGTTTCATCCACTTCCCCATATTGTAAATCCACGTAATCCTCATCTTAAGGTGGATTGTTAGCAGGGATGCGAATCGTGCGAGGCGCCCCCTCTTTCTGAGTGGTGGGAATGAAACCTTCATGGGAAGCCTCTCCCTCTTCATGAGTTCTGGTAACCCTCTTAGAGGATTGAGCACTTGATTTGCGAGCGTCGAAGCCCTGAACAAATCCTAGCAGCGGGTTGCCGTCGTTCGGTATTTCCTCATACTGATTCCGAGCTTCCCTAGCCCTTTCCTGTTCATCCCTGATGTCCTTCATGAAACTCAACATCTGAGCCATTCCCCCCTTAATCTCATCTACAGTACCTTTCAACTGAGTTACTTCTTCGCGAAGGGCGGCTTGATTCTGTTCTAATTGTTCCATAGCTTTCTTCTTCTGAGCACGGGTTTGGTATGGTGGTATGATTGCTTGGTTGCTTTCCCCAATGGTGTGACTGGAGATAAAGATAGTTTTTTTTAATGCTTTGAAAATAAATATGATATGCATGCTATGAATGTTATGATTATGCAATGTTCACGTCTTATCCACATTATTATAATATACATATATATATTTATATACTATTTTTATTCTCCTTTTCTCTTCTCCTTTTTTATATATGTACATTTTTCTCTTCTTTTTTTTTTTATACATATGTAATATTTTTTCTTTTTTTTTTACATATGTACTATTTTTCTTTTATATATATATATATATATATATATATATATATATATATATATATATATATATATATATATATATATATATATGTTTTTTTTAGAGAAATAATCTTTTGGTGAATATTATAGAAACAATGAGTAACGGAAAAGAAACACACTTTATTAAAAAAGAAAATACTACTCCATTGTTGGTTCACAAATAGAAATTGAAATTGAAAATTAAAATACTTGAAACAAAATAAAAAACAACAATGAAAATAGAATAAAACTAAGAACGCCTTTGGATGTCTTCTTTGAACTTGTCCACCATGTCTCTACAAAGTTCCATGAACTCCTTGACTTCTTTAGGAAGGACAACAAGAGATGATTCCACCTTTGCCAAACTCTTTGGGATGTCTTGTATTAAATCATTACACAAGAAGACTAGCTTATCATAATTATCACGGCATTTTTCGTAGTCTTCAAGCATCTTGGGAACCATGCTCACATGCTCATAAGCTGTAGAAACAATTGTGTATTGTCTCTTCCAATAATCCCCTTCATCCCTTGCAGCCTCACATAACTCCTTTTGCCTTAGAAGTAATTGCCTAAGCAAGGCCATAGCCTGAAGTGCTCTATGACGCTCATCGGTGCGCTGTAAAAGTGCTTCTTCTGCGGCCAATCTTCTTGTGCGTTCTTCTTGTCCAGAATTGCGGGCTTCTTGAAGATCAAATTTGAGGTTTCTTATTTCTACCTCTTGATCTTTAGTCCTATCCGTTAATTCAAAAACCACAGCTTCTAGATTTTTCTCGGATTCCGCTTTGTCATGGGAAGCCTTTTCATAGCGCCTTCTCCACCTTGCAATTTCTATATCCGCTTGTGCCAACCTCTCATTATGTGCTTCTAGATTAAAATTAGCACTTAGAACTCCTTCGGTTGCACGTTTCCTTTTACTCCTTTGTCTATCATTCTCTTCCTTCATTGCTTGAAGTTCTTGATTCTTTTCCTTAAGGTCAAAGCGTAATTGGCTCCTTTCGTTAGTAAGTTGATGCAAATCAAGTTCTAATTTCTCTTTTTCTTTTCGGGACGCCTCTAGGGCAGCCTTGATCCCTTCTATCTCTTCGATGGATAGAGGAACAAGATTAGGAGAATCAGGCTTGTATGCGGGATCCACAACAAAAGGAAGCAAGATCTTTCCAACTCTCTCTTGAACCCATGCGGTGTAAGGTGCTTTAGCAATTACATTCTTTGGCCCAAAGTACTTTCTTTGAACATGACTCCAAGCTTGAATTACTTTCTTCAATGTTCTTGGTTCACCTTTCCCATTGTCATGCAGGATTAATTCTTCTATTTGTTGTTTGGAAGGTTCACTATCCATAGAATGACCTAATTGACGTAATGCTAAAACGGGGTTATAATTAATACAACCAAGAGTCCCCATTAATGGCACATTGTCAAATTCTCCGCATTTGTAAATAATCCTATCAGAATTTAATTTCTTTGCATACCATAGAATAGAATCCGCTTTAAGAGCCCTTAGCTTTTGAGCCCAATCATTTCTAGTCAATTCTTTGATAAAACAACTAGCTTTGTAGAGATGAGAAGTCAACCAAGAATATAGCAAGTGGACACAACAAAATAGCATTCCTTTCTTCTTTTCATACTTCGTATGGATAGCATAATAAATATAAGCGAGGATAGTCGGAGTCGGATCTTTTCCATAAATCCTAAAAGAGGTGAAAGCATGAATGGCGGCAGGATCAATATAATCAATATTTTTTGGCAACAAAACAACACCAAAAACCAAGAGAGCTAACATATGTCCACAAATGTCCCATTGTTTCTTTTGAGCATACATTAAAGCTTGATTTTCTAAATAAGATCTCTTGATCCCATGCACATCTCCATCAGTTTTGTAATTAGACTTCAATTCCGTATCGGATATTCCCAAAGCCTTTGCCAAATCTGAAAAATCAACTTCTTTATCTACACCAGTATAGAATTCCTTTTTAATTTTTGAGAAACCCAACACAGCATCCATCTCTTCCAAAGTCGGAGCCAACTGAAAATCCTGAAAAGTGAAACATCTAAGTGGCGGATCATAGAATTGGACCAATGCGGTAATAGCTTCCTCTTGTACTTTCACCTTTAGCAAGTCCAAAATATTCCCATAGCGAAACTGTAAGGTGGACAATTGTCTTCTTTGTACTCATCCTTCCTACACATTCACCAATAAAACATATCTTTTACAAAATGTATATATATTTTATATGTATATTTTTTTTGTGGATAAGACATGATGAAGATGCAAATGAGGGATGATGCATGCAAACACAAAAAAAAAATATAATAACAAGCAAACAAAAAACAAACAAAACCCAAGCATAAATAATACACAAAAAAACAAATCAGATTGTGATATTTCAAGAATCCTAAGTTCATAGGTTCGACGTGGCGGCTCTAGGGAGCCAACCTTTTTATAGGGGGTTCTAGAAGGTCTCATGGGGTCGTTCGTAGCCTCCGAGACTTTTTGTCTCTTCGGATTTTAGAACAACTCATTTTATCTATGAGGTTCGAATTTTTGGGGTAGGTTCTCGGAGATATCAGCCAAGCATCCAGTCATGCCCTCAACAAAGTCAAGCCTCGTTTTGGACATTTCCGAATACTCAACCCACTCCGAGTGGAGTTATCAATGAGACTCGTAGGCGATTCGATTCCCCCCTGATCTCAAAGTTAACTCCCACACTTAGGGTTTAACACAACATAAAAAAAACCAGCAATGCATATAATATATGATCAAACATTTTAAATAAAACATTCAATAAAAAAAACCAATGACAAAAAACAAAACAAATAAATAAAATATTTATTATAAAGATGAACCTCCCCCAAACCCTAAAAATAGCAAGTTTGCCAAATCCTAAAATGCGCCAAACCTAAACCCTGTCAAAACCTATAGGAGCATAGTATTCACTATTAAGTTGTCCCCAGCAGAGTCGCCAGCTGTAGCAACCTGCCTAAAAAATTATAACTTAGAGAGTCGCCACCTATTCTACCAAGGCGAATAGGAAACCTTTAATGGTTAAGAGATTTAGGGTAAGATACTATATTCGGGTTAAGGGAAGGTGTTAGGCACCCAAAACCCTTTCCTAAAGGTTAACATTGCAAAGATGAAGGTTATGGCAAAAAACATAGAGAAAGGCAACAGATAGTTAATAGGGTTAAAGGCTTAATTATTGACATGATTAAGATTTGGAGGAGGGGGACTCGCCTTGTTGCCAAGTGCCTACGTATCTCCTTAGGGAGAATCAGAGTCAACGTAGTTCGGGGAAGGGTTGTACGCCCTTAGAGTTGTAATTTGATTTGATATGGTTTTGGAGGCTTTTGAGTAGCCTATCGTAGTTGTGGTAATTCATATTTTGATATTCGTGGTTTTGAAAAGTATTTTAGGATTGGGCGTACAACCCTGATTTTTAATTTGCACTATTAACCGCAATAATCGATTGATTCAATTACCATAGTTAAAAGATTAATAATTTGATCATTACCAATTTTAATCAATTGATTTGATTATCACTAATAACGAATAATAGTATTTTTTAATAATTTTTATGAATTAATTTGTATCGTTACCCCTCGTAACCGATTGATTCGATTAAAAAGAACAACGAATTGAAGTAAGAGAAAAAAAAGTAGAGATTAATCATCGCGACTAATAAGATAGTCGAAACCATTTAATCAAATAAGAACTAATTATATTTTAATTAAATAACATTTTAATTAAAATTTATTGTTGACCATAGCGATTAATCGATTTAATCGGAACGAACAACAAATTAGAATTTTTAATGATAATATCATATATTTTTTATTTACAAAAAATAATTATTATAAAATTATTTATATATGAAATATTTAATTAAAACTAAATATATTAATTAAAAATAAATTAGTTATTAAGTTATGACTCAATACAGGTGAATTAGAGGTTTATATTATGGACACTAGATCAGGTGCGTTAGATCTGGCTGAGTGGAGGATCAAGGGTGAGATCTTGAGGGTACATGGTGACCTTAGGGGTTATGGGCGCATAGGATTATAATGGAAAATCTCAGAAAAATATATGTTAAGCAGGAGGCTCGAACCCATGACCTCCCCCTTACCAGCGCAACAACCAACCAACACGCCATGCAAACAAACGCGTGAAACAAACACGTCCAATAAAAAATATACAAAATCGAGACATGAATATAATGAAACGCGCGCCATATTTCAAATAGACGAACCAGATGGGGACACATCATCATCTTCCCCCCCAGACCCTGGTTTTTTCTGAGAAATTAGCTACGAATTAACTAGGGTTTTGGTTTGTAGCAAGGTCACCTGAAAAATAACGAACAACCCATGCATGTATATAAATCTTTCGCGACCAGCCTATTCTCCTCGTTTAACCCATACGAATCCAACCATGCACTTGTTTTAATCTAATTTTAGCCCTATCTAAAAGCCCCAAATTGGAACCCTAAAAACTCAAACCGGTCATTAATGGCAGGGTGAGTTCTAAGCATACAAACGCTAAACTAACGATCCAGAAACGTTCATGGTATTAAAACAAGCAAGAATATGCAATTAGATTTCAATGAAGATGCATATATTGTCCAGATCGAGGAGATTTTCAGAACGACTTACCTGGGCAAATATGAGATAATTCTGGGGGTGTTGAAGTAGAGTACCAATCCAAACACGTTCCAAATCCCTTGAGGAAGCTTTTGAAACCCTTAGATCTTGTTGAAAGCCACGAATTCTTTGAAAACGAATTTGAGATTTTGGATGAATTTTGGAGTTCTTGCAAGTATGCCTCTGGCCAGAATTCGTAACCCCTGTCTCAGTGCACACCTTCCTCTACTTATAGGCTTGCATTAGGTTAAGAAATTGAAGCCCAAAGATCCTTGAATCCATTCTTGCAAATTTTTGGAAATTTGATTTGATTCTTGAATAATAAGTTTCTATTTTGGCCAAATCTTGTACTAATTTCTTTCCAATCAATTTGTCACGAAAATATATTATATTTAACCATTAATATTGATTGGAATTAGCCTATGTGGATATTTTAACATAATATTTGATTTTTTTTACTTAATTAAATCATAAAAATCATATTAAATCAAATAATAGGTTAAATTTCGTGGCATTTTGTTTTGGGCATGCTAATGACTTGTGAACCAAGTTTGCATCATAAAACCATAGGCCCATTTGCAAAATTTTCCAATTTGAACCTTCTTATTTCATATTTTGCCTCCGAAAATTACCCAACTTTGATCAAGCATATCTCACTCAATTTTTAAGTTATGAGGGAGTTCTAGGACTTTTTGGAAACCTCAAAGTGTCCTTTATAAGCCACTTTGGAACATATTTTTCATTTGGAGCTTTTATCTTGATCATATCTTCTTTGACAAAAAACTGCTTTTGAAGGATGCCTGAAAATGACCTGTAATCTTTTGCTTTGTACCTCTCAAATGAAGCATTTTTAGCCTTGGCTTGTGAGACACGAAGTTGTAGAGAATCCAATTTCCTTCAAAATAGGCTTTGAGTGGAGAATTTTTGATGTTCCATGTGGAAGTTATGGTCAGTCAAAGTTGAGTTGACTTTTTCCTAGAGAAACCCTAATTTGAACCTTTTTGTATTTGTTCATCTCTGAGTTTCTACTGATAAATCATGATCAAATTTTGATCAAATGATTGATATACACTTATGTACTTGATGTTTGATCAATGATCAGAGGCTTGGACCATGCTTTGATTGTGATTGAATTTTTAGGCTTAATCAGTTGACTGTGAATCTTGGAGTTTGTTTGAGCATATAACTTTGGAGTTGAGCCTTGATCTTTGCCCTGGGGCTATCTTAAGTCATTATGATCCAAAGACTTTTGATTGAGACCCTTATCTTATTGATCTTCCCAAGAGAGCCCCAAACCCTAGCCTCAGGAGACTCTTGACTTATGGGATGTTGTCTGGATAAAACCCTAATTGTAGATGGGATGAGTAGGCAAATTTTGGGGTATGACAGCTGCCCCTGTTCAATCTTCTTAAACCGGAAGAATCGGATAGGCATGCTTGCCTATCGTGATCTGAAGGTGGAAGATTATTGAACACTGAAAATGCCCTAAAAATTTGCTGGCACTGCGGAATGTAGGGTGGATGCGTTGTTGGAAGAATACACTGTGTTGACGTGGCGAACTTGTTTAGAGAAGCCTGGGGAATAAATCCCTATTTGCGGAGAGGCAAAGCTCTGTACTATTGTCGAGGGACTAACGTGATATGACATCACTTATTGCGCCCAGGGACTGTCATACCCTAATTTTTGACCCCCTGAGATGTCACATCCTAGGCGTCAAATTCAAAAATGTTTCTTGATCGGTTTGGAAGCCGTGATCAAGATTTCATTTATTCACTCGTTCTTTGCAAAATAATTCATGCTCATGGAGGTTTTTAATTTAAATGCGCCATTTTCAATTTATGGATTCAAGAGGATTGTTTGGAAATTTATTTCGTGACTTTTGGCCTATTCATCATGGTGAAGAAAATTGTTTCTTATGGATTATTTGGAAGATGATACAAGTTTGAAACAATTCATGGAAATTTCATCAAAATTGCAAGAAATATCTTTTAGTCCATTTTGTTGAAAGATTATTTCAAATATGGTTTAAAATCATAAATTCAAGAATTCAAAGTTCATTGGTGCAAGGATGTTCTTCACATTACTTCAAGGAATTTCCATTCAAGAATTATCATGGATCATTTGGATTTGCAAAATTCAAAATTCATTCAAAGAACATCCAATATTCATGTTTTATACAACTTCATTCAAAGATTTTAAAGGAAATTCAAACATCCACAAATGAAGATCATTCTTTACAAAGTTCTAAATTCCAAAGTGGACTTCATTCAAAATTCAAGATTACATTCAAAGTTTTATTCATACAAAGTCCAAGTTCATATAAATTCAAAAGTTGGAATTATAAGAACAAAAGAAAAAATAAAGCTTCAAGACTTTCTTGAATTCTTCAATCTTCAAGCTTCCATTCTTCAAGTCCAAGTTTCTTCAATCCTTTCTTCAAAGGCTCATGTCACATGAAAAAGAAACAAAAAAGGTGGAATTAGCAAAAGTTCAACAAGAATAATTCAAGAGGGGCCCAAAAGCCCAAATCAAGTCAAAGAAGTCAAAAAGTCAAAAAGTCAAAGAAAGTCAAGGAAATATATATTATGTCATAACTACTATACTTAGAGGCAACAAATTTTATGACATAAGAGAAAGCTTGTCGTGGAACTTGCAAGAGTCACAAGAGAATCTTTCCATCCCATGTGCATATTCCTCCCATGTGCACAAATTTGTGGAGCTTTGCCATTAAGCAAACTTAGCATGAAAGAAATTTTTGCAATGATTATTTTGGGAAAGAATATTCTTTGCAATGATGACAACTTAGTAACTAAGTGAGCTTAAGGACTAAGCTTTGGTTCCAAAATGACCAAAATTATCCTTCATTTTTTCCTCTATATATAGAAGAGAGGCAAACCAATTATGACAGGCGAAAAAAGGGGAGAGTTCACACAGAAACTTTCTGTCACTCCTAAGTTGCAGAGAAGAAAAAAGGAGAGAAGGCAGCCAGCAATCTGTAACTTCTAAGTTACAGAAAAAATTCAAAAGTAAGAAGGAGAAGAGGGAAGGCCTTCATACCTTGCTTACTAGCAGCCTTCAATGATGGCACCCATCTTCGAGCCTCCATAGATGAATCTTCAACATCCTCGCCGCAGGTAAGTCTCTCTTCCTCCACTGTCAATATTTCATTTAACCATTATTGTACCTGCAGCAAGTCGAAAATTTAGCAGCAAACAACAAGTCACAAACGGTTCAGACTTGCAACAAAAATCCAGAACAACACAGTAACAATTTGCAACCGATTCAAAGTTGTAACCACGATGATTCAAAGAAATTCAACCAAACAGAATCTTCATAACAAATTTGCAGCAAGTTCATGAACAGAAGCATAAGGAACTACAACATACCTCAGCAATTGAACCGGCGAAATTCTCCTCGCCGTAGGTAAGTCGATCCTGCCTTCACTCTCAATCTCACTGATATGTGTTGCTGTACCTGTAAATCGCTCAAAGCAAAAAAACATAGAGTGCATAAACATTTGTTGTGCCTATGAATTATCAGAAAATCAAAATAGAGTAAGCCACTACTTCTATATCACAGAATAGAGATAAAATTCAAAGGAAACTTACCCAGATTTTCGCCCCTGTTCATGAGTTTGTTAAAAACAATTCAAAACTTGTTGTAGAGTTGAGGTTATCCTTGCAGTTTCATCATATTTTGTGTGAGCTTATTCAAGCTCCTCCCATGGCCGCGGTAGGAGAAAACCGTGAGAGAGGGAGTTGTTGTTTGTTTTCACAGAGAGAACTCACGAGAGAGACAGAGAAATCGAGTGAGAGGTTCGATTGTTTGTTGTTTTCGGTGAAAGGGGGCAAGAGTGACCGAGAGAGTGAAGCAATTGTTGCTTGTGATTGTCACTCTGTTTTTTTTCAGAAACATCGTGAAAGAGAGAAAGGGAAAAGAGGCGCTGCCTCTATGTTTTGTTTTAGGGTTTTTTAAGAAACCAACCCTTGTGTTAAGAGAAGAACCGGATCCGGGTTCCATCTGAACCGACCCGGTCCGGTCCAATATTCTTTTATCTTTCAGTCTTTTAATCTGTTGGGCTGCACCCCCCTCCGGAATTTTAACCCTCAAGCCCATTCAATTAGTTTTTATTTTAACTATTTCTCCTTTAATTTTTCTATAAATATTTTTATGAGACTTAGTATTTTATTTTTAATATAAGTTTTAGTTTTATTTTCTAATTCTTATTAAAAATACCAAAAATATATTAGATACATATTTAATTTTATGTTTTCTAAATATTTTCACATAAAACTACAAAATATCTTTATTAGATTAATTTCTTTTGAATTTGATATTTCCATATAATTTTGTATAGTTAATCATTTAAATTTTTATTTGATTATTGTTGCACATTACTGGAATTTTCTCACTTTATCCGAGACTTCGAGATTATTTCTCTGTTGTTCTCTGGATTTGTCTGTTTGTTTGGTCTTCCATTTGCTGTAGAAGTCTTTAAACAATTACTGGATGATCAAAGAATGTTGTAAGCTGTGAGCTTATCTGACGTTCTATTTTGCTGGTGTGAAAGCCTAACATCTGTTGAGATCCTAATTTATTCCAAACATATCACTTAAGGATCAAGGTAACACCTCAAACTCAGAAATCCAATTTCTCATTCTTCGAGGTAAGCTTAAAACTCATAAAACTGTTTTTCATAACAGTAATCATTTCAAATCATCAATCAACTGTTTTCACAACAGTAATCATTTCAAAGATCACAAATCATTTTCAACTGTTTTTTTTCAACCAGTACTATAAAGTACTGGGCCTCTAATAGAGTGTAAGTCCCAAACACCTTCTCTTCTTAGCTTGTTTTCAAAACTGTATTTTCAAAATCTTCTTTCTGTTTTCAAAACATTCTTCTGGTATTTGAAGGGCATTATTCCCGGTGAAACTCTTCAGATACCTATGTGACCTTTGTCCATCTTCACTTCTTCTGTTTTCAAAAAAACCATTAACTGTTTATCCTATATATTCAACTGTTATCCATCAATTGCTGGTAAAGCTTTGTACATACTTCTTCAAAGGCCTCCACTCCATCCAGGTTAGGCTTTACAAGCTTTCAATTTACAGTCTTTATTTAAATTACTGTCAAATATAAATTGTGCATATATATTAGTTTAGAACTACGTTTGAGTATAAACCTTAGGACAGTTAAACTATATATATATTATAGGAATATGACCTAGGATTGAGAATGTCTTCCCGGTGAAGGCTCTTTCCTAATTAGAGATCTGTAGTTCAAACCCCCAAGATGAATTATTCCCGGTGAAACATCTTGGCAAAAACCTTAGAATCCAAAAATATAGGACACATCCACCCAAAGAGGAATTATTCCCGGTGAAACCTCTTACCCATTTGCTTAGAGCCAAAATAAGTTCAAAACTACATAGCTTTCTCTTGTGCTATAACAAGGACCCTCGATTAGCCTCCTCTTGGGCTTTGTACAAGGACCCACAGGCTTCTTAAAAGCATTTCCAGCTTCCTCTTGAGCTTGTATACAAGGACCCATCAGGTTTCTTATAAACATAGGAACAGGTCTTTAGTCACCTTTTAGCCTACCCTGGTGAGTTTTCTTCCAATTTAAACCAGACTTTTAACAAGCCAAGTTTGTCTCAATTTTGCATTGAGTACACCTTTTGGAATGAGAGACATGGACAGTCTCTGTCACCCTTATCTTCATCAATCTTCCTTAGCAGAGTCTAGGATCCATATTTGCTTATCCTCAGCATGAGTCAGCCTTCATCTTGGGCTTTAAACAAGAAGTCTCCACTAGATAATCTTTCTGCCATTCACCAAAAGAGTCAAAACCCCTGGAAAGGGTTAGCCTCCAAAGTCAATTAATCAAAAAGAGTCACGACCCCTGGAAAGGGTCAGCCTCCAAAAAAACATGATAAAGTCAGTCTTTTAACAGACAATTTCTCCAGCTGAGTCAAAACCCCTGGAAAGGGTTAGCCTCCAAAATCAGTCTTTCAAAAAATCAAAGATTCATTCTCTTAGGAGATAATCTCCCCAAATAGAGTCTCCCTAAGTAGAGTCAGCCTCAATTCTGGGCTTCGTACAGAACACCAAAAACTCCTTAGTTTAAATACTCCCCAGTAGAGTTATCATTTCAATAAATCAATAAAATCAATCAAAAAGCCTCAAGCTTGGGCCTCATTCAAGCCAGCTAAAGTCAAATCTTTCATATAGTAAATAGACATAGCTTATCTCTATAGAGAGATATTTTTACTACTCTACCACATTCAAACAAACAAACATTTCAATTTCAATTTCATTCAAAGTCTCCCATTTAGGACTCTGAAAGACATGCTCTGGCACATCCCCAGACTTGTACACTTTCCCTAATTTGGATGAGCATCTTTCTTTCATTTTAGAGGCACGATGGCTGTCACACTTGATCAACCAAGTAGACTCCCCTCTTAATGAAACATCATTTTTTTTAGCTTTTCTGTCACTTTTAAATGTTTGTGGTAGAATAGTACAAATACCTCTCTGTAAAGATGATTTCATGTCTCTTTACTGTAAACAGAGATTTAATTCCAAGCTTCAACCTTGAGCTTCAAGCAAGGCACCAAAAACAAGTAATTTCCCTAGTTAGTTCCCCGAACTACATTAAGCTCTGACTTCCACTAGGGATATGTAGGCATGAGGTTCACAAGGAATCTCAGCGAGCTAATAAAATACCAAAAATAGTCAGTCTGTCTATCTGTCTGTCTTTCTTTAATCAATTCAATTCTCTCTCCTAACACAAAGGAGAAACTTTCCCAATCATTAGCAGCAAACACAATCACAATGACACAGAGAAGGTTCCTGTAGAGTACTACAGATATGTAGGGTGTTTAAACACTTCCCTATGTATAACCGACCCCCCGGACTCCAGAATTTCTAGTCTAGGTGAAATCCCCACACTTAGCAAACTCCTAGGGTTTAGTTGAGATCTTTTTTTCCCTTTCCTACTCGTAGGACCAATAAGAAAGTTCGTGTGATATCGTAGGAAGAACTGAAATAAAATTCATCCCACCACGGGCGCATTCTCCTTCCAAATTTCGCGTGAAGGGTTTAGCGTGCCGTCCTCCCAAGTGAAACGGGGAGGTAAAGAAAACGACACCACAGAAAAATGGCGACTCTGCTGGGGATATAAGTGTTAAAAACCTTGGTTTTTCATCCAAACCAATGGTTGACCTGTTGCTGGTCCAGCCCCAATGAGGAATTAGGGATGCCAAATTCCCCCTCAAACAAGAGAGGTCCTGCCTAACCTCTGTGTCATATCATGTGATTGTTGCATATATATTTGTTTACTTTGTTTATTCTGTATCGGGAAAGGGCTTGATTCCCCCTTGTGGTGAGAAATCCTATACCCGGATTTGAGTGCAACATAAGATAGGATGGAGGATGTCTTCCCGGTGAAGGCCCTCTAATCTTGGTTTCCAAGTCTACTCTTGGGATTTGCCTGGCTGGTTGTGATTAACTGCGCCACTGCATTCCGAGACTGATTTGTACCAGGAGGACCTAGAAACACATTAACCCCACTTAAAGCCTTTTTTAGGACGTAGAGCGGTGATTACGGAAGTAATTGTCACGCAGATACTACACTCAGAGAAAACTCTCTTATAGATACCAATCAACGTATCTTTAAGGTTGAGCAAAAACTCTGAGACCCCTAGAACCCGTTCTACAGGTACAAAAATCCTTAACCTTAGTTTACCATTGGGGCGGGGATTGCGTTTGGACTTCATGACCACTATACCCTTCAACGCCATGTTTGTTTAAAACTCTTGTGTGTGCATTCATGCATTCATGCATCATTCATTAATAAACAACTAAAAACAAAAAGAGTCTTTTTCGAGTCGTTTTTCAAGGAAACTAAATAACGAACGTTTTGAACTTCATAGAAAGAGAGAAACGGAGAAAGGACTTAAGGATCTATATTATGGATTACGGAAGAAAGAGAGCTAGGAAATACACCTTCAAGATTCCCCAGGTCGAGGAACTGGGAAAGCTCGGAAAATTGGTGGTCAACCCCCAGGCTTTCAAGGAGAAGTATGGAAAACTTCTGCCTTTGCTCAATACCAACATGGTGGTTGGGATCCTTCCCACATTGGTGCAGTTTTACGATCCCACGTATCACTGCTTCACCTTTCCAGATTATCAGCTCATGCCTACGTTAGAGGAGTACTCTCGTCTGATTGGAATACCCGTGTACGCGCAAGATCCGTACTCCGGTTTGGAAAAGAATCCTGACGACATTATCATCGCTGCAACTACTCCTTTGAACGTAGTCGACATCAGAACTCATATGGTGAGTAGAGGAGGAATTCAAGGATTGCCCTCCAAATTCCTGTTTGATCAAGCTCGGTACTTCATCAGCATCCAAGATATGAGCGCTTTTGAGGAAATCTTGGCTTTGCTTATCTACGGATTGTTTTTGTTCCCTAACATTAACGATTTCGTCGACATCAACGCAATTAAGATCTTCTTAATTGGAAATCCGGTTCCAACCTTGCTGGCGGATGCTTATCACTCTGTGCATTCAAGAAACCTGCAGCGAGGAGGATTAATCACATGCTGCGTACCGTTGTTATACGAATGGTTCGTTTCGCACCTGCCAAAGTCTAGCACTTTCTGGAATATGAGGGATGGCCTTTACTGGTCACAGAAAATCATGTCTCTCACTCATACAGACATTGATTGGTGTAGTCCTGACAACGACGAAACCAAGATCATCTTCAGTTGCGGAAGTTTTCCCAACATACCCCTTATTGGAACTAAGGGAGGAATCAATTACAATCCAGCTTTAGCCCGTCGTCAATGCGGCTATCCCATGAAAAATATACCAAGTAACATCCAATTGGAGGGTCTGTTCTTCAAGAACATCGATGATCATGGCAACATGCTGAAGAAGGAAATTGTCCAAGCCTGGCGTCTTGTTCACAGCAAAGGGAGAAGATTGTTAGGAAAACATCTTTGCATCTCCCTGGATCCTTACCTTCAATGGGTACGCGTCAGAGCATTCAAGCTCAGGATGCCATATCAACATCAAGAACCTATTCCCCTAAGGGAACCAATTTACCTTTTCTCCACCGATGTTGAAAAACTGCAAGCGGCATTAAACAAGGTATGCCAAGAAAGGAATGCTTGGAGGAACAAGTATCGAATTGTCAACATGGAAAATGTTGAGATTCAAAACATCCTAAGAAGGAGGGATGAGTTACTTGAAGTACTCGATCGACAAGTGACACAATCATCACTTTCTCATGATATCTCTCCTGCTTCCTGGATCATCGATCAGCTCACGTCAGAGAACGCTCAGCTCAAGAAACAGAAGAAGATGTTAGAACGTGAAGTCGGCTCATCATCAAAGTTTTAGAGTCCTTTCTCTCAGTTTCTCTGTATTTCCATTTTCAAAGTTTGTAAAAACGGCGTTTTCGCTTAATTAATAAAGTTTTGATGTTTCATAACGTAATTATGGTGTTTCCTTGAAAAATAATAACTTAATTGCATATCATACATCGCTTTAGTCGTACGCACTGACACGAGAATTGTCGCGGATCTAATAGTCACTTTCCTTTCTCCAGAAAGAGAGGAGGAGAAGGAGGTGAACCAAGACTTTCAAGCTGTCTCATCCATACAACACTCGTTCAAGTCGCAAGAAAAGAATGGAAGACTTTGAGCAAGAGAATGAAGAACTCAGAGAAGAGATTAATACTCTCAAAGGTACTGTTGAAAGACTCAATAGTATGGTAGAAGCCCTGGTAGTTGCGCAGAATCGACCAACGCCAGAAGAACCACAAAGGACTGTGGTTTCCGAGATTGTTTCTACTCCTATTCCTCAGTATACCATGCCGCCTGATCGACCTTGGGGCATGCCGTATAACTTTACTCCAGAAGGGTACATACCTCCAGCTTCTGAAGCTCCAAAAGTCACCATGGATATGCGTCCACCGGAGGGTTACAAACCTCTGGAAATTGAAGTTCCAAGAGCAACGGCAATGGGTTTCGCACAACAGAATGCTGAGATTCCAAGATCTGCTGTCATGGCTTCTCCACAGCCCATTATGCATACTTTTCCCCCGCAAGGCGGACAAGTATATCATCACGCTCCAAGTGAGGATGCTGGCGTGTATGAAAGATTGGACGAGTTCCAAGAACAGTTTCTGCAAATGCAGAAGGAACTCAAGACTCTCCGAGGACAAGATCTATTTGGAAAGAATGCTGCAGACCTCTGTCTGGTTCCAAATGTTAAGATTCCTCACAAATTCAAAGTACCAGAATTCGAGAAGTATAAAGGGAATTCATGCCCACAAAGTCATCTTGTGATGTACGCTCGAAGAATGTCAACTCAGACTGATAATCAACAATTGCTCATTCATTATTTTCAAGACAGCCTGACTGGTGCTGCACTCAAATGGTACATGAACTTGGACAGTTCAGAGATTCGTACTTTTCGAGACCTCGGAGAGGCCTTCGTCAAACAGTATAAGTACAATCTGGATATGGCTCCCGACAGAGATCAACTCCGGGCCATGACTCAAAAGGATAGAGAAAGCTTCAAGGAATACGCTCAGAGATGGCGTGAAGTTGCTGCTCAAATTTGTCCACCACTTGAAGAGAAAGAAATGACAAAAATCTATCTCAAAACTTTGAGTCCATTTTACTACGGACGAATGGTTGCAAGTGCACCAAGTGACTTTACCGAGATGGTAAACATGGGTGTGCGTTTAGAAGAAGCAGTTCGAGAAGGACGCTTGAACAAAGAACCAGAATCTTCTATTGGTCCAAGGAAGTATGGAAGTTCTTTCCAGAAGAAAAAGGATCAAGATGTCAGCAATGTCTTGCACAAAATCAAGAAGAAATTCCAACCTCAAGTTGCAACAATAACTCCGGTTGTTAACTCAGCGCCAGCTTATCAACCTCAGGTCTCGCAACAACAAATTCAACAAAGGTCGCAGCAACCTCAGCAGCAGGTTCGACCTCCAAATTACAACAATCGGGCTCCAAGGTATCCTGCCTTTGACCCCGTACCAATGCCGTATGCAGAATTGTTTCCAACATTACTGGCAAAAGGACTCATTCAGACAAGGAGTCCTCCAAATCCTACAAATAGTTCCTCACCATGGTATAAGGCTGACCAATCTTGTCCCTATCATCAGGGGGCACCAGGTCACAATATTGAGAACTGTTTCTCTTTCAAGATTGACGTCCAACGATTAGTGAAAAGCGGAATGCTATCCTTCAAAGATACTAATCCAAACGTCCAAGCAAATCCTTTGCCGCAGCATAAAGAAGCTTCAGTAAATCTGATAGATCAACACCCCAATGTCATTCAAATCTACGACATTCGTCAGATAGGGGAAAATCTTGTCAGGATGCACGCTAAACAAGCTGGGTACGGTCATGTACCACCTCACAACTACTTCACATGTGAAATTTGTCCAAAGAATAATCAAGGATGTGCCATAGTTCAAGCTGCATTACAAGAACAAATGGACTTGGGATGGATTCAACATATCCGAGTCAGAACTGAACATGACATCAACATGGTTCAAGGATGTCCAGGAGAATACAAAATCTACAAAGTTGAAGACCTTGAAGGATCGGTAGTCAGGTTCCACAAAATTTTAAATGGACTTGCCTACTTTGGAACAGATTTCCACGCTTACAGTAGATGCGAAATCTGTCGAAGAAATTCACGAGGATGTTTGCGTGTTCGCAACGACATTCAAAAGCTGATGGATGACAATACCATTACTGTTCTTGCCAACAGAGAAGATGATGAAGTCTTTACCGTATCTCCTCAAATTAATCAAGATGAACCTATGCAAGTTAAGTATGAAAGCAGGAAGACAGCAGTTGCACCACTAGTCATCTACTTACCAGGTCCTGTACCGTATGAGTCCAGCAAGGCTATACCATACAAGTACAACGCTACATTCATTGAAAATGGTAAGGAAATACCATTACCGTCTGTTGTCAACATTGCTGATGTTAGTCGAGTCACCAGAAGTGGACGAGTCTTCAACAGAACAACAGAAAATGTGGAGAAACCTTCGGAGGAAGTACCACATAGGCAAGACAATCATCCGACCAATGCTGTTCAAGCGAAAGAAAATGATGAGATCTTGAAGTTAATCCAGAGGAGTGAATACAACATTGTAGACCAATTACTACATACTCCGTCTAGGATTTCTGTTCTTTCCCTGCTATTGAGTTCTGAAGCTCATAGGGAAGCTCTACAGAAAGTTTTGGAACAAGCTTTTGTAGAACCTAGCGTCACAATAAGCCAATTCAACAACATCGTTGCCAACATCTCCGCGGGAACTAGCCTAAGTTTCTGTGACGAAGATCTTCCTGAAGAAGGAGTGGACCACAATCTTCCACTTCACATCTCAGTTGGCTGCATGGGTAATACACTCACAGGAGTCCTAATAGACAATGGATCCTCTCTCAACGTCATGCCTAAATCAACATTATCAAGATTATCTTTCGAAGATTACCCTCTAAGAAAAAGTCATGTCATCGTCAAAGCATTTGATGGATCAAGAAAGTCAGTTTTCGGAGAAGTAGATCTTCCCATAACTATTGGACCTCAGACGTTCAAAATCACTTTCCAGGTTATGGACATTCCAGCACAATACAGTTGTTTGCTAGGTCGCCCATGGATTCATGAGGCTGGGGCAATTACTTCAACACTTCATCAGAAACTGAAGTTCATAAGAAATGACAAATTGGTAACCGTATGTGGAGAACGAGCTCTGATCGTCAGCAACCTGTCATCATTCTCCGACATAGAACCAAAAGAAGTTGTTGGAACTAAATTCCAAGCACTTTCCTTGGACAAAGGAAAGGAGAAAGCAGCGTCTATCTCTTCATACAAAGATGCAATCCAAGTTGTAAAGGATGGCACTACCAGTGGTTGGGGGCACATTAATATTCCTACCAACAACAAGAACAGAACAGGAATTGGATTCTTTCCGACATCATCAAAAGCTATCCCAGGGATTGAGGTAGTTCTCCCCATTCAAGAAACTTTCTGCAGTGGAGGTTTTCTTCAACCTGTTCAACAAACAGTCAATACCATCGGTACGGAAAACACCGATGAAGAGGAGTGGTTATCCTATCTTAACAGAGCAGGATATATCTCCCTACCAGAGTCTGATCCACCTTGCTGTTATCCGACTAAAGGATCTGAAAGTAAGACTCAACCAAGCAGGGATGAAGTTACTGACAGCTTCACCACCAGAAATCATGGTTCATCAGAAGAAGTTCCTCCTATCCCCGAAGAGACTTGGGATACATTAGGAGAACCAAGCGGAAAATTCGACTACATGGTGAAATACTCCGCTCCTGAAAGTTCAAGAATCTCTCTTGAAGATATTGTTCCAACTGGATGGAACATTGATTATGAGTACCTCTCTCAGCCAAAAGAGATGTATAACCCTTGCTATTCATCATCATCTACTGGTGAAATCATCATTGAGGATTATATCCCCAAGTCACCTTCCGAGGCTACGGATCTAGAGTTCACATATCTAGTCAATGCCATCTTGGGAGAAGAGCAAGACCAAAATACAGAAGAGGATGATCTCGAAAGTGTCTCCGACAACGAGTCTCTCCATTCAGAAGATTGGAAGTTTCCTCAAAAGAAAGTTCGACATACTCCACTCGGAAATGGGTATGCTCACACCGCTCAGTCTGCTGAAGTAGAAGAAGATCGTCTGAGTGTTGCAAAGACAGTGGTTGGTAAATCAAGACCTACCACAGGCCAGCTTAAGCCTAAGGTTCCAGATTACTTAGTGCACAATGGGGTTCGCCACTACTGGACAGCTGTTGAAGTTTCAACTGTTGTTCGCACTCCTAAGTAGGAACTTTCACCGTTATTTTGTCCTCTCACCATAGCCCAGGGTGAAGAGATGTTTCATAGGGCTTTGCATTTTACTATTTCTTAGGAAAATGTCCCTCTTTGCTTCGCCCAAAGCAATAGAGTTTTGTTTTATAGGGTCTTTGTTTCAAGAAATGACTGTCAATAAATAAAAATGTCATTCTGTTCCTTCGTTTAGTTTTCCCTTTTCTTTTTTCGGAAATTGGTAATCCTAAAAAACACCCTTAAAAAACATCAAATATTCCATTAACTGCATACACCGAGTCTTCCCTCGTTGTCTAAATAAAACTTATCACACATATGCAGATTAATCATAAAATACCCCGTTGAAACGTGCGACCGTATGACTTCTCCAAGCTTTGAGTTTCCTGTATTCGAGGCAGAGGAAGAAGAAGACGAAGAAATATCAAAGGAAATTTCACGGTTACTTCAACAAAAGGAAGAGGCCATTCAGCCATACAATGAGCCTCTAGAGATCATTAACCTTGGTTCCGATGGAAACAAAAAAGAGGTTAAGATTGGAGCTTCGCTCAGTTCAGAGATCAGAGAGAGTTTGATACAGCTGCTCAAAGAATTCTCAGATGTCTTCGCTTGGTCTTATCAAGATATGCCAGGGTTGGATACCAGTATAGTGGAGCATCACTTGCCATTAAAAGCAGAATGCCCTCCGGTCAAGCAAAAATTAAGAAGAACTCATCCGGAGATGGCCATGAAAATCAAAGAGGAAGTTCAAAAGCAGATCAACGCAGGTTTCCTCGTCACTTCAGAATACCCTCAGTGGTTAGCTAACATTGTTCCCGTTCCTAAGAAAGACGGAAAAGTCCGCATGTGCGTCGACTACAGAGATTTGAACAAAGCTAGCCCTAAGGATGATTTTCCTTTACCACATATTGATATGTTGGTAGACAGTACAGCAAAATCCAAAGTTTTCTCATTCATGGACGGATTTTCAGGATACAACCAAATCAAAATGGCACCTGAAGACATGGAAAAAACAGCTTTCATCACCCCCTGGGGCACGTTCTGCTACCGTGTTATGCCTTTTGGACTAAAGAACGCAGGGGCAACTTATCAAAGGGCCATGACTACGCTTTTCCACGACATGATGCATAAGGAAGTGGAAGTCTATGTGGACGACATGATTGCCAAATCAGAAAATGAAGAAGATCACATACAGAATCTGACAAAGTTATTTCAACGCTTACGGAAGTTTCAGCTTCGCCTGAACCCCAACAAGTGCACCTTTGGTGTCTATTCAGGAAAACTCCTTGGTTTCATTGTCAGCAAACGAGGAATTGAAGTAGATCCAGACAAAGTCAAGGCAATTCAAGAAATGCCTTCGCCCAGAACCGAGAAACAAGTTAGAGGATTTCTTGGACGTCTGAATTACATCTCGAGATTCATATATCTCATGACTGCAACTTGCGCTCCTATTTTCAAACTTCTACGGAAAAATCAAAGTTGCGTCTGGACAGACGATTGTCAGAAAGCGTTCGACAGCATTAAGGAATATCTGCTCGAACCACCCATCTTGTCTCCTCCAGTGGAAGGAAGACCTTTGATAATGTACTTAACCGTCTTAGAAGACTCCATGGGTTGTGTCCTTGGACAGCAAGACGAGACAAAGAGAAAAGAGCATGCCATTTACTACCTGAGCAAGAAATTCACTGACTGTGAATCCCGCTACTCCATGCTCGAGAAGACGTGTTGTGCTTTGGCCTGGGCTGCCAAGCGTCTCCGCCAGTACATGATTCGACATACTACTTGTTTGATCTCTCATATGGATCCAATCAAGTACATCTTTGAGAAGCCTGCCTTAACCGGGAGAATTGCCCGTTGGCAGATGTTGTTATCAGAATATGACATTGAGTATCACGCACAGAAAGCCGTGAAAGGAAGCATTCTAGCTGAGCACCTGGCTCACCACCCACTCAATGGTCATGAATCAACCAGTTTCGACTTTCCGGACGAGGACGTCATGTACCTCAAGATGAAAGATTACGACGAGCCACTACCAGACGAAGGACCTGAGATAGGATCCTAGTGGGGCTTAATCTTTGACGGAGCTGTCAATGCTTATGGACGAGGAATTGGGGCAATCATTGTTACACCTCAAGGTACCCATATTCCATTTACTGCCAGATTAACTTTCAAATGCACAAACAATGAGGCCGAATATGAAGCCTGCATCATGGGTCTCGAAGAAGCCATGGATCTAAGAATCAAACACTTGGATGTATACGGAGATTCTGCTTTGGTCATCAATCAAATCAAAGGAGAATGGGAAACACGCCAACCAGGGCTAATTCCTTACAAAGACTATGCGAGAAGATTGTTACCATTCTTCGACAGGGTAGATTTTCATCACATTCCTCGTGAAGAAAACAATTTGGCTGATGCATTAGCCACACTCTCTTCCATGATTAGGATAAATCATTGGAATGACATTCCTCGGATCGATGTTATGCGCCTAGATAGGCCCGCTCATGTGTTCACAGTAGAAGCAATCATCGACGACAAACCGTGGTATCACGACATCAAGAACTTTCTTCAAAAGCAAGAGTACCCTCTCGGGGCGTCAAAGAAATATAGAAAGACTTTGAGAAAGTTAGCTTGTAGATTCTTCCTGAATGAAGATGTTCTGTACAAGAGAAACTTCGACATGGTTCTGCTCAGATGCGTTGACAGAAAAGAAGCAGAAATACTCATGAGAGAAATACATGAAGGTTCCTTTGGTACTCACACCAATGGACACACCATGACAAGGAAAATACTGAGAGCAGGATATTATTGGCTGACGATGGAGTCAGATTGCTACCAGTATGCAAAGAAGTGTCACAAATGTCAGATCTACGCCGATAGAATTCATGTGCCACCATCTCTTCTCAACATACTCTCTTCCCCTTGGCCTTTCTCCATGTGGGGAATCGACATGATTGGAATGATCGAACCAAAAGCGTCCAACGGACATCGCTTCATCTTGGTAGCCATAGACTATTTCACCAAATGGGTTGAAGCAGCTTCATATGCAAACGTTACAAGACAAGTTGTCGTCAGGTTTATCAAGAATCACATCATCTGTCGCTACGGCGTTCCTAGCAAGATAATCACTGACAATGGGTCAAATTTGAATAACAAAATGATGAAGGAGCTTTGTGAAGAATTCAGGATTGAGCATCACAACTCATCTCCTTACAGACCAAAGATGAATGGAGCTGTAGAAGCAGCTAACAAAAACATCAAGAAAATCATTCAGAAGATGGTCATCACTTACAAAGATTGGCATGAAATGCTCCCGTATGCTCTTCATGGTTACCGTACATCAGTACGTACTTCGACTGGAGCAACTCCTTTCTCCCTTGTATATGGCATGGAGGCAGTCCTACCTATAGAGGTTGAGATTCCATCAATGAGAGTTTTGATGGAGGCAAAATTAACAGAAGCCGAGTGGTGTCAAAGCAGATTCGATGAATTGAACTTAATCGAAGAAAAGCGCATGACAGCTTTATGCCACGGTCAGCTATATCAACAAAGAATGAAGAAAGCTTTCGACAAAAAGGTTCGACCTCGCACAATCAAAGAAGGCGACCTTGTACTCAAAAAGATTCAATCTTTTCTCACAGATTCGAGAGGGAAATGGACTCCCAATTATGACGGCCCCTACGTGGTCAAGAGAGCTTTCTCAGGAGGAGCCTTAATACTCACGACTATGGATGGAGAAGAATTCACCCGTCCTGTGAACGTCGACGCAGTCAAGAAATACTTCGCCTAAATAAACAAAAGAACAGCTCGCTAAGTTGAAAACTCGCAAAGAGCGACTTAGGCAAAAAAGAGCGTCTCGGTGAATCGAAAACCCGAAAGGGCGATTCAGGCAAAAATTAGAGACATAAAAAAAAAATATTAATCAATCCCGGTAGACTTAAAACCCGAAAGGGGTAGTTTACGCAAAAGTTAGGGATATATGGCAAGTAACTGTGTCCAGGACAAACTTGATCATTCAAAATCCATAGCGGAGTATTCATCAGCAGTAGGTCATCTTCTACGAAGCACGAATACAGCGCAACTCGGAGTGGAAGGGAAAGATAACGGTCGTCACGTTTCATCGTAGCCCTTTTCCCGAAAATTACCAATTTCCAACTTTGTAAATACTCCATGGAATCAAGCATTTGGCTGATTACCATTCCATATATAATAATTTGAGCCTTGTGCTTTTCCTTTGCAATCTAGTCTTATTCAGTTTCTTGGAATGCATTTTAAGTTTAAACAGTCAATTTCTTGAAACAAATGTTTTCATAAAATAAAAATGAATTTACTTGCAAAAATAAAGGTGAAATTTCTTTCTAAGGTTTACAAACAATAGGAAGAATGCAAACAGTTGCTCCGAGAACGGTTGAGATTCCGGGAATCAAGTTTTCCCCATGAGGTCGCTTTGCGAACATCTCCCGATGACGGATCTTTACTTCAATTCATATTACTCATTTCGGACAGCGGACAACTGATAACCAGATATTCCCAACAGAGTTCGAACTACAAGAAGAGGACATCTTCTGATCAACAAGAATTCAAGTCGTATCTTAGGATTTTCCATCCGCGACAATTCTATTCACATTCACTTTACATTTTATCATTTTATCATAATATTCATGCATACATTACATCATAATTGCATAGCCGAATCAGGCTTTGATCCTGTGAATGCCTAAGTCATTTAGGCATGAACTCAAGTTTCCCCTGCAAGTTCCGGAGAAACTTTTTCCTTCGAAACAACAGTTCATACACAAGGATCTCACCAAGCAAGTCAACAGATGGTAGTCTCCCTCAAAGAGATAGTTTGTTCACTTTTGGAATTCCTCAGCCGAGAATCTCCTGCAGAGCGACATTAGACAGTCTTCTTCAGATAAGATAGTCTGCTTCACATTTTGGAATTCCCTACAGGTTTGGTATTTCCCCAGCAGGGTCAAGAGGTGCCACTTCTTGTCAAAGAAAAATTCAGAATCTCCCAGCAGATCGACAAATGATTCCCCAGCGGAGTCAGCGAATGATAGTCTTCGTCCAGAAGATAGTTCAGATTCCCAAACAAAGTCAGCAAATGGCAGTCTCTTTCAGCAGAAGACAGTTTGCTCACTTTCTATCATAACAGAGTCAGCAAATGGCAGTCTCTTTCAGCAGAAGACAGTTTGCTCACTTTCTATCATAACAGAGTCAGCAAATGGCAGTCTCTTTCAGCAGAAGACAGTTTGCTCACTTTGTATCATAACAAAGTCAGCAAATGGCAGTCTCTTTCAGCAGAAGACAGTTTGTTCACTTTCTTTCATGACAGGGTCGACAAATGGCAGTCTCTCCCAGTAGAAGACAGTTTGCTCCCCTAGCAATTGGCAAATGGCAGTCTTTTCCCAAGAAAAGACAGTTTGTCTGTTAAATACTCAAGAGATCGACAAATGGCAGTTTCTTCGAACAGTTTGTCTGTTTCTGGGATGTTTAACTCCCCACAGAGTCGATGAATGGCAGTTTTTCTGTTAGGAAAACAGTTCGTTGATTCCCCAGGCATCAGTTGACGAATGGCAGTTTTCACCCCGAAAACAGTTCGTCCGCCTTCAAACAAAGTCATTAGCCCCTCAAAAGATCATGAGGCCATATGACATTCTTTCAAAGACGTCAAGTCAAAAGGGAAGATGGTGAAGTTTCTTTACAGCCGTCAAATGGCATCTTACCTCCAAGCGCTGATAAGAAGTTTGACGAGGAAACAAACCTTTGAAGTTTCTTTACAGCCGTCAAATGGCATCTTATCTCCAAGCGCTGATAAGAAGTTTGACGAGGAAACAAACCTTTGAAGTTTCTTTACAGCCGTCAAATGGCATCTTATCTCCAAGCGCTGATAAGAAGTTTGACGAGGAAACAAACCTTTGAAGTTTCTTTACAACCGTCAAATGGCATCTTACCTCCAAGCGCTGGTAAGAAGTTTGACGAGGAAACAAACCTTTGAAGTTTCTCTACAGCCGTCAAATGGCATCTTACCTCCAAGCGCTGGTAAGAAGTTTGACGAGGAAACAAACCTTTGAAGTTTCTCTACAGCCGTCAAATGGCATCTTACCTCCATGCGCTGGTAAGAAGTTTGATGAGGAAACAGACCTTTGGAGATTTTCTCTTTATCTGAGATATTGTCCAAACGCAACTGAGACCAGTTTCGAGATTTGGACATCCGGAACGAGAGGAGGTTGTTTACCTTTTTCTAAGTATCAACACTTAGTTAAAGAAGATGGATTGCGCATCCTACATTGCCATCCATTCGCCAGAGTCCACATCAAGTGTTTCTACAGGAGTTTGTCTCCTCATCCCCCGCCAAGTACGACAACGGGATCAAATCATGCAAAGATTTTATCATCTCAGGAGCGCCCAAAATTCGGGCATTCTTTGATATTTAAGTCTCTTTTACGCAGGAGAGATCGAGATCTCAATCTCTCTCCCTCCAGATAAAAGAAACTTAAACAGGGGCATCTGTCATACCCTAATTTTTGACCCCCTGAGATGTCACATCCTAGGCGTCAAATTCAAAAATGTTTCTTGATCGGTTTGGAAGCCGTGATCAAGATTTCATTTATTCACTCGTTCTTTGCAAAATAATTCATGCTCATGGAGGTTTTTAATTTAAATGCGCCATTTTCAATTTATGGATTCAAGAGGATTGTTTGGAAATTTATTTCGTGACTTTTGGCCTATTCATCATGGTGAAGAAAATTGTTTCTTATGGATTATTTGGAAGATGATACAAGTTTGAAACAATTCATGGAAATTTCATCAAAATTGCAAGAAATATCTTTTAGTCCATTTTGTTGAAAGATTATTTCAAATATGGTTTAAAATCATAAATTCAAGAATTCAAAGTTCATTGGTGCAAGGATGTTCTTCACATTACTTCAAGGAATTTCCATTCAAGAATTATCATGGATCATTTGGATTTGCAAAATTCAAAATTCATTCAAAGAACATCCAATATTCATGTTTTATACAACTTCATTCAAAGATTTTAAAGGAAATTCAAACATCCACAAATGAAGATCATTCTTTACAAAGTTCTAAATTCCAAAGTGGACTTCATTCAAAATTCAAGATTACATTCAAAGTTTTATTCATACAAAGTCCAAGTTCATATAAATTCAAAAGTTGGAATTATAAGAACAAAAGAAAAAATAAAGCTTCAAGACTTTCTTGAATTCTTCAATCTTCAAGCTTCCATTCTTCAAGTCCAAGTTTCTTCAATCCTTTCTTCAAAGGCTCATGTCACATGAAAAAGAAACAAAAAAGGTGGAATTAGCAAAAGTTCAACAAGAATAATTCAAGAGGGGCCCAAAAGCCCAAATCAAGTCAAAGAAGTCAAAAAGTCAAAAAGTCAAAGAAAGTCAAGGAAATATATATTATGTCATAACTACTATACTTAGAGGCAACAAATTTTATGACATAAGAGAAAGCTTGTCGTGGAACTTGCAAGAGTCACAAGAGAATCTTTCCATCCCATGTGCATATTCCTCCCATGTGCACAAATTTGTGGAGCTTTGCCATTAAGCAAACTTAGCATGAAAGAAATTTTTGCAATGATTATTTTGGGAAAGAATATTCTTTGCAATGATGACAACTTAGTAACTAAGTGAGCTTAAGGACTAAGCTTTGGTTCCAAAATGACCAAAATTATCCTTCATTTTTTCCTCTATATATAGAAGAGAGGCAAACCAATTATGACAGGCGAAAAAAGGGGAGAGTTCACACAGAAACTTTCTGTCACTCCTAAGTTGCAGAGAAGAAAAAAGGAGAGAAGGCAGCCAGCAATCTGTAACTTCTAAGTTACAGAAAAAATTCAAAAGTAAGAAGGAGAAGAGGGAAGGCCTTCATACCTTGCTTACTAGCAGCCTTCAATGATGGCACCCATCTTCGAGCCTCCATAGATGAATCTTCAACATCCTCGCCGCAGGTAAGTCTCTCTTCCTCCACTGTCAATATTTCATTTAACCATTATTGTACCTGCAGCAAGTCGAAAATTTAGCAGCAAACAACAAGTCACAAACGGTTCAGACTTGCAACAAAAATCCAGAACAACACAGTAACAATTTGCAACCGATTCAAAGTTGTAACCACGATGATTCAAAGAAATTCAACCAAACAGAATCTTCATAACAAATTTGCAGCAAGTTCATGAACAGAAGCATAAGGAACTACAACATACCTCAGCAATTGAACCGGCGAAATTCTCCTCGCCGTAGGTAAGTCGATCCTGCCTTCACTCTCAATCTCACTGATATGTGTTGCTGTACCTGTAAATCGCTCAAAGCAAAAAAACATAGAGTGCATAAACATTTGTTGTGCCTATGAATTATCAGAAAATCAAAATAGAGTAAGCCACTACTTCTATATCACAGAATAGAGATAAAATTCAAAGGAAACTTACCCAGATTTTCGCCCCTGTTCATGAGTTTGTTAAAAACAATTCAAAACTTGTTGTAGAGTTGAGGTTATCCTTGCAGTTTCATCATATTTTGTGTGAGCTTATTCAAGCTCCTCCCATGGCCGCGGTAGGAGAAAACCGTGAGAGAGGGAGTTGTTGTTTGTTTTCACAGAGAGAACTCACGAGAGAGACAGAGAAATCGAGTGAGAGGTTCGATTGTTTGTTGTTTTCGGTGAAAGGGGGCAAGAGTGACCGAGAGAGTGAAGCAATTGTTGCTTGTGATTGTCACTCTGTTTTTTTTCAGAAACATCGTGAAAGAGAGAAAGGGAAAAGAGGCGCTGCCTCTATGTTTTGTTTTAGGGTTTTTTAAGAAACCAACCCTTGTGTTAAGAGAAGAACCGGATCCGGGTTCCATCTGAACCGACCCGGTCCGGTCCAATATTCTTTTATCTTTCAGTCTTTTAATCTGTTGGGCTGCACCCCCCTCCGGAATTTTAACCCTCAAGCCCATTCAATTAGTTTTTATTTTAACTATTTCTCCTTTAATTTTTCTATAAATATTTTTATGAGACTTAGTATTTTATTTTTAATATAAGTTTTAGTTTTATTTTCTAATTCTTATTAAAAATACCAAAAATATATTAGATACATATTTAATTTTATGTTTTCTAAATATTTTCACATAAAACTACAAAAATATCTTTATTAGATTAATTTCTTTTGAATTTGATATTTCCATATAATTTTGTATAGTTAATCATTTAAATTTTTATTTGATTATTGTTGCACATTACTGGAATTTTCTCACTTTATCCGAGACTTCGAGATTATTTCTCTGTTGTTCTCTGGATTTGTCTGTTTGTTTGGTCTTCCATTTGCTGTAGAAGTCTTTAAACAATTACTGGATGATCAAAGAATGTTGTAAGCTGTGAGCTTATCTGACGTTCTATTTTGCTGGTGTGAAAGCCTAACATCTGTTGAGATCCTAATTTATTCCAAACATATCACTTAAGGATCAAGGTAACACCTCAAACTCAGAAATCCAATTTCTCATTCTTCGAGGTAAGCTTAAAACTCATAAAACTGTTTTTCATAACAGTAATCATTTCAAATCATCAATCAACTGTTTTCACAACAGTAATCATTTCAAAGATCACAAATCATTTTCAACTGTTTTTTTTCAACCAGTACTATAAAGTACTGGGCCTCTAATAGAGTGTAAGTCCCAAACACCTTCTCTTCTTAGCTTGTTTTCAAAACTGTATTTTCAAAATCTTCTTTCTGTTTTCAAAACATTCTTCTGGTATTTGAAGGGCATTATTCCCGGTGAAACTCTTCAGATACCTATGTGACCTTTGTCCATCTTCACTTCTTCTGTTTTCAAAAAAACCATTAACTGTTTATCCTATATATTCAACTGTTATCCATCAATTGCTGGTAAAGCTTTGTACATACTTCTTCAAAGGCCTCCACTCCATCCAGGTTAGGCTTTACAAGCTTTCAATTTACAGTCTTTATTTAAATTACTGTCAAATATAAATTGTGCATATATATTAGTTTAGAACTACGTTTGAGTATAAACCTTAGGACAGTTAAACTATATATATATTATAGGAATATGACCTAGGATTGAGAATGTCTTCCCGGTGAAGGCTCTTTCCTAATTAGAGATCTGTAGTTCAAACCCCCAAGATGAATTATTCCCGGTGAAACATCTTGGCAAAAACCTTAGAATCCAAAAATATAGGACACATCCACCCAAAGAGGAATTATTCCCGGTGAAACCTCTTACCCATTTGCTTAGAGCCAAAATAAGTTCAAAACTACATAGCTTTCTCTTGTGCTATAACAAGGACCCTCGATTAGCCTCCTCTTGGGCTTTGTACAAGGACCCACAGGCTTCTTAAAAGCATTTCCAGCTTCCTCTTGAGCTTGTATACAAGGACCCATCAGGTTTCTTATAAACATAGGAACAGGTCTTTAGTCACCTTTTAGCCTACCCTGGTGAGTTTTCTTCCAATTTAAACCAGACTTTTAACAAGCCAAGTTTGTCTCAATTTTGCATTGAGTACACCTTTTGGAATGAGAGACATGGACAGTCTCTGTCACCCTTATCTTCATCAATCTTCCTTAGCAGAGTCTAGGATCCATATTTGCTTATCCTCAGCATGAGTCAGCCTTCATCTTGGGCTTTAAACAAGAAGTCTCCACTAGATAATCTTTCTGCCATTCACCAAAAGAGTCAAAACCCCTGGAAAGGGTTAGCCTCCAAAGTCAATTAATCAAAAAGAGTCACGACCCCTGGAAAGGGTCAGCCTCCAAAAAAACATGATAAAGTCAGTCTTTTAACAGACAATTTCTCCAGCTGAGTCAAAACCCCTGGAAAGGGTTAGCCTCCAAAATCAGTCTTTCAAAAAATCAAAGATTCATTCTCTTAGGAGATAATCTCCCCAAATAGAGTCTCCCTAAGTAGAGTCAGCCTCAATTCTGGGCTTCGTACAGAACACCAAAAACTCCTTAGTTTAAATACTCCCCAGTAGAGTTATCATTTCAATAAATCAATAAAATCAATCAAAAAGCCTCAAGCTTGGGCCTCATTCAAGCCAGCTAAAGTCAAATCTTTCATATAGTAAATAGACATAGCTTATCTCTATAGAGAGATATTTTTACTACTCTACCACATTCAAACAAACAAACATTTCAATTTCAATTTCATTCAAAGTCTCCCATTTAGGACTCTGAAAGACATGCTCTGGCACATCCCCAGACTTGTACACTTTCCCTAATTTGGATGAGCATCTTTCTTTCATTTTAGAGGCACGATGGCTGTCACACTTGATCAACCAAGTAGACTCCCCTCTTAATGAAACATCATTTTTTTTTTAGCTTTTCTGTCACTTTTAAATGTTTGTGGTAGAATAGTACAAATACCTCTCTGTAAAGATGATTTCATGTCTCTTTACTGTAAACAGAGATTTAATTCCAAGCTTCAACCTTGAGCTTCAAGCAAGGCACCAAAAACAAGTAATTTCCCTAGTTAGTTCCCCGAACTACATTAAGCTCTGACTTCCACTAGGGATAGGTAGGCATGAGGTTCACAAGGAATCTCAGCGAGCTAATAAAATACCAAAAATAGTCAGTCTGTCTATCCGTCTGTCTTTCTTTAATCAATTCAATTCTCTCTCCTAACACAAAGGAGAAACTTTCCCAATCATTAGCAGCAAACACAATCACAATGACACAGAGAAGGTTCCTGTAGAGTACTACAGATATGTAGGGTGTTTAAACACTTCCCTATGTATAACCGACCCCCCGGACTCCAGAATTTCTAGTCTAGGTGAAATCCCCACACTTAGCAAACTCCTAGGGTTTAGTTGAGATCTTTTTTTCCCTTTCCTACTCGTAGGACCAATAATAAAGTTCGTGTGATATCGTAGGAAGAACTGAAATAAAATTCATCCCACCACGGGCGCATTCTCCTTCCAAATTTCGCATGAAGGGTTTAGCGTGCCGTCCTCCCAAGTGAAACGGGGAGGTAAAGAAAACGACACCACAGGGACTAACGCAATAGGTCGTGGTTAGGATTAAAACTAAAACTAAAATAGAAATGAGTTTTGGTACTGACGTACCAAAGAACTCGGTGCCATATCATCGCTAAAAAATAACGAGATAAGACGTAACGCGAAGGTCACGATTTGGTTTGAAATTGAAATTGAAATTGAAATGAGTCTTAGTTACTTACGTACCAAAGAACTCGGTGCCATATCATCGCTAGAAACTAACGAGATAAGACGTAACGCGAAGGTCACGATTTGGTTTGAAATTGAAATTGAAATTGGAATGAGTCTTAGTTACTTACGTACCAAAGAACTCGGTGCCATATCATCGCTAAAAACTAACGAGATAAGACGTAACGCGAAGGTCACGATTTGGTTTGAAATTGAAATTGAAATGAGTCTTAGTTACTTACGTACCAAAGAACTCGGTGCCATATCATCGCTAGAAACTAACGAGATAAGACGTAACGCGAAGGTCACGATTTGGTTTGAAATTGAAATTGAAATGAGTCTTAGTTACTTACGTACCAAAGAACTCGGTGCCATATCATCGCTAGAAACTAACGAGATAAGACGTAACGCGAAGGTCACGATTTGGTTTGAAATTGAAATTGAAATTGAAATGAGTCTTAGTTCCTTACGTACCAAAGAACTCGGTGCCATATCATCGCTAAGAACTAACGAGATAAGACGTAACGCGAAGGTCATGATTTGGTTTGAAATTGAAATTGAAATAGGATTGGGATAGGATTTGAAATGGAATTGGAAGAAACAAGTCGGTAAACAGGCTTTACCTGTAGAATGATGCCTTGCACATGCGTATGCGTATGATTTGTTGTAAATGCCTGAATGTTTATGCAAATGGCGCGTATGCGAGTGTATATGAACATGAACATGTATGATGACTTTGATGTACTATCTTTTGTCACCCATTGGATTTGTTTAAAACCTTTCGAGCAGCTTTGAGGATCTTAACCCAAATCGTCTGAGGTTAGTCTATTGGGATATTGCAGTGTTTGCGGAACTATCCTGTTACTAGGCGTGTGTTTCCTGCCAGAGATGTCGTGGTCTCATCCCCTTTATTTGGTCTAATGATTTGCAAGTTTCTTATTTTAAATTCAAAGTCTAAAGTTTATGAGGAATAAATTACTTTTTTTGCACTTGGTATTGAAATGACGAAAGACATAGTGTGGAAGGGAAAAGTTTTTTATTGATTATTGCCTTGAATTGGCGAATGTACAAAAAAGTATGAAAAATGACAAACAGAAATGATATTAATACTGCTATTGCTCTTTTATTATCGAGGGCCCCAGTAATCCTTCGACTTCAGAAGTTGGTGATTGCACGACTTTTATCCTTTATGAATCATCTTAGATCTGGTTTGGAATCTTGCCTCGGCTATGCGTAGTACTTCTTGACCGCATCTGAGTTGATTGGATGCGATAGCTCATCTCCATCCATGGTGGTGAGGACAAGTGCTCCTCATGAGAATACTGTTTTGACGACGTATGGACCTTCATAGTTAGGTGTCCATTTTCCTCGGGCATCGAGTCGGGGTAGTAAGATCTTCTTGAGGACGAGATCTCCTTCTTTGTAAGTTCGAGGACGGACCTTTTTATCGAACGCCTTTTTCATCCTTTTCTGATAGAGTTGTCCGTGACACAAAGCCGTCAGTCGCTTTTCTTTAATGAGATTCAGCCGATCAAAACGGGTTTTTACCCATTCCGATTCTTCTAACTTTGTATCAGCTAGGACTCTTAAAGAGGGAATCTCTACTTCAATGGGAAGAACTGCTTCCATACCGTAGACCAAAGAGAAAGGGGTTGCCCCTGTGAATGTGCGCACTGAAGTTCTGTAACCGTGTAAGGCGAAGGGAAGCATTTCATGCCAATCCTTGTACGTCTTCACCATCTTTTGTATTATTTTTTTGATATTTTTGTTTGCGGCTTCCACAGCGCCGTTCATCTTAGGCCTGTATGGTGAAGAATTATGGTGCTCAATTTTGAATTCTTCGCACAGCTCCTTCATCATGTTATTGTTCAAGTTCGACCCATTGTCAGTGATGATTCTACTTGGAATCCCATATCAGCATATGAGGTTATGTTTGATGAACCGGGTAACCACTTGTCTTGTTACATTAGTATAGGAAGCAGCCTCGACCTACTTGGTGAAATAGTCGATGGCAACCAATATGAATCGGTGCCCATTAGAGGCTTTGGGTTCGATCATTCCTATCATATCAATCCCCCACATTGCGAACGGCCATGGTGAACTTAGCACATTCAATGGATTTGGCGGTACGTGTACTTTGTCGGCGTATATTTGGCATTTATGACATGTCCTTGCATATTGGAAGCAGTCAGCCTCCATTGTCAACAAGTAGTACCCTGCTCTTAATATTTTTCTTGCCATTGAATGTCCATTTGCATGAGTTCCAAAGGTTCCTTCATGGACCTCTTTGATGATCTCTCCGGCCTCATCCTTATCCACACATCTTAGCAACACTGAATCGTAGTTTCGCTTGTATAGGACATTACCATTTAGGAAGAACTTAGATGCCAACCTCCTTAGTGTCTTTTTATCAATTGTGGAGGCGCTCTCTGGGTATTCCTGTTTCTCTAAGTACCTTTTGATATCATGGTATCAAGGTTTGTTGTCAGACTGTTCCTCGATTGTGAGACAATAAGCAGGCTCATCAAAGTGTCTAACCGTTATCCAGGGTTCGTGGTTTGGCCAGGTCACTTTGAACATAGAGGAAAGTGTCGCTAGTGCGTCAACTACATTTTAATCCAAAACTCCAATTTTTTTTTTACGTCAAAGTAGTCTAATTTAAAGGCAATGTAATATAGTACACCAAAAGAATATATCGTATAAATAATCCAAATAGTGTCATATACATAATCAAAATAAAGTACATAAATGTAATAAAAATACAATCATCAAAATAATCAGCACGATCACTACTGTGTGTGTCGGACAACATCCTCCTCCTCTTCTCTGTCTCTGGCCCCGCCTCTCCATCCACCATGTCGTCTATCAGATACTCCGCATCTACCGTCAAATGCCCCACCCGTTCAGGCACGATGTCTACGGTACAAAAATGCCCCATATGCCACCCTCGTGATATTATCCAATATACACCTGTGATCAAACCCCTCAGGGAAGAAACCACTGTAATGTCTGCCTGCGCCATCTCAAGTATCTCACGACAGCGAGGAAGAACACACTATGTGTGGTCCAACTAAGACTGAAGAGTCTCCAATATCTCCTGATGAGTTGGCCTGGGTGGTGATCCATCCATAGTGGGGATCATGTAGGGGTGTGACACCGTGAAATACCAAGTGATGTACCCGTCGACACAACTCCAGTCTACCTCTGCCCTAGTCGCCCGAGCCTTGTCCAAAACCATGTGATGCACAAAGTCTGCAAATGCCTCATCTATCTACCGACGGGTCATCCCGATAGGAGCTGGGACAGAAGGGTGGCGAGGGATCGTCAGGCAATACCCGAACTGCCGTATGACGCGCTCCAAAAGATAACTAACTGTGATGGTCGAAATGCATGCCAACCATACTGAATATAGTGCAACGTCATCCCACGGAACCATCTCACAGTGATCAGTGTAGCAGTTATAGTAGATCTCCTCAGCAGCCCTCTGAGGGGACAAAGGCACTAGCACGCGGCATGCCCAGTTACTTCTCCCCAGCCAATGATCATAGGGAAGTGCTGTAATATTCAACCCTGAAATGAAAATAAAAAACACGGGGATCAAACATTACTACGACAATAGAATGAACAACTTTGAGAAAAAGTATAAGGATATAAGATTGTTACCACTAAGAGTGAACATCTTCCTGCCATAGTCCTTGCCTTCCACAGGAATCCCTACATGAGTCTCGAGTAGTTGTATGCCAGTACTGTTGCTCCCCAGTTGTACTCATGGATCCATGCGAGATCCAAAAAGTACCTCAGGTAAGCTACATCTTTATAGGAGGAGCTAGTGTCCACAAACAGCTGAGTACCGATCAAAAATAAGAAGTAAAACCTAAGAACTCAATGTCTGTGTATCTCCACCCCAACTGAGTCACCAAAATCCTTTTGTGTCGCATGTAGGTCAGCTTCAAATCTCTGTGTCAAGAAGGAAAACCTCACGTGTGCGCCGCGGGTCCTCTCCACCTCCTCAAGCGCATCCTCAGGATCATCCCCGAGCTCCTCAATCAGAGCCTCCCTCGCTTCCATCTTCATCATCCTACTGTGACAAAGGAGCGTACCCCGGATAGGTATATACAGGAGGCATGCGATGTCGTCCATAGTGATGGTAACTTCACCATGAGGCAGATGGAGTGACGACGTCTATGGGTGCCACCTCTCTGCAAATTCCATCAGCATCTTGTTGTGTATAATGATGTACCCGATCTGATAGAGGTCTTTCATCCTAGAAGTTGTGAGGACATTCTGAAATCACGACTCTGTAAGCTGTTCCAGAGATGAAATCTTTCGCCCGTGGTTGTAAAACTTCGGGGAAGCCCTTTTCTTGAAATTTTTTAAAGAAAACACTGTTACTAACAAGCAAAGTTAGAAATAATAAATTTCCATTCAGGACTAAAAAGTAATAAGTCTAAGAAATTTTACCTCTTTGTTCCAGACATGTCTGGCTGTATGATTTACATACTCTGTCAACAGGGATAAATCTGAAGGACCCCTGGGTAGCTCACAGGCGCCTTAGGCACATCAGCCTCCTCGTGCAACGGGTCAACACCATCAGGAGGTGGCACGGGAGATCCACCATCGGCCAGAGGTGGCATAGGAGTAGAAGAAGTATCTCGGTGACGTCTGCGGGTGGAGGGCGTATGTGAGGAACCCTCACCATCATCCAGACGCCTTCGGGATGAAGAAGTAGGTATGGAAAGCCCCTGTCCACTATGGTCTAGGTAAGTCTGCGTCGTGGCCCCATCTGTCACCTCTACTGGAACAGAGGTGTTAGGTACATCTGTTGGAACGGAAGATCCGTCTGTCATCTGTGAGACTACCTACATCCATGCACGTCGCACGAAGACCTGTTGTGCAATCCTCCCACGTATAAGTCATCTGACTGGTCGGCCATAGCGTCTGCATTGTATTACAAATAAAGTCGGATTAGATACAATTAACTTATAAAAACAAAATAAAAAAATTAATTTCAATTCCGTAGGTGCAAATATGGAAATCTTCTGTAGATACATCTACTGAAGCACCCAGCATTTTAAAAAACTTGGTCTATTCTGTAGCTGCATCTACGGAACTACCTAACATTTCATTTGTTCCGTAGATGCACCTAGGAAACGTTCTGAAGCTCCAAATACGCAACAATGTCTGTCACTGTTCCAACATTCTAAAAACTTATTTTTGGTGGCTTGATTATCCGTTTTACACATAAAAAATACATACATTGTCACTAAACTATGTTTATAAAACTACCTAATGATTTCTTCACCTAAAAGTATATTCAAATGAAACTACAGGAAATACTCGAAAATAACTCAAAAACTCAAAAACTTATCGATTAAATTGAGTTTAGAACGAGTTGGAATGTGTTGATCGTTATTGTTGATGTTCACTGTCGAACTCGAGAGAAAACAATGAAGTTTGGTAGAAGTTTGATAATTTTAGGTTGAGAGAGATTGAGTAGAGAAGATGAAAAGAGAAGAATGAAGGAGGAGAAGAGTCTGGCGCGAGTTTAACATCAAATTGTTCTGTAGATGCATAACTGAAAGAATTCCGTAGATGCACCTACGGAACAAATGAACTTTGACAAAAAAAAAAAACTTCCAAATATACATCTACGGAAACCGTGGACATTTTTAACAAAGCGTATAGTACATAAGAAGTCCAACGGTGGATTAAGAGTTTCTCAAATGTATTTACCTGATGTGTATATATGTTTCTATTTATGTGGAAAAAAATAAACCACCTAATAATAATTATTAGCTTGACATTGTTCTATCAATTTCTTGGGACCCCTTAGGAAACTACCATGCACTTTCCTATCGAGCAGAAAGATCACGTAATCTTCAATACCATAATTCAGCTCTGCTCCCCTAGCAATTTCATAGCAACTCCCTCAAAAGCTATTCTTGATTTCCTTATAAATCTCAATTTTTCTATTTGACTCTTGCACTATATTAAAAGACTCTTATCTATTTGTAACTTCAAGTCACCTTTCAAATAATATATTAATAATTTTTTTATGTATTAAGAGAGGAAACCTTGTTTCTCAAATTTTCATACTTATTATTATGGCTAGAATTCTAAAACCATCCAAGTGGTTCTCTAACAAAAGTCTTAAACTTAGGTCAAGATCTTCCAATTCATCATCATCATTATGCTCTCCAAAATCTCCAATTTCATTGTCTACCACACCAAAAAATAACAAGAATGAAGATGATATGGGATTAAGAGAGGTTTTCAATCACTTTGATAGTGATGGAGATGGAAAAATTTCAGCCTATGAGTTAAGGTCATATTTTGGGTCAATTGGTGAGCACATGTCTCATGTGGAAGCTGAAAGGGTGATTCAATATCTCGATGCCGACGGCGACAACTTGTTGGATTTCAATGATTTTATTAAGTTGATGAAAGGTGAAGAAGGAAGTGGTGATGATAAAGATCTTAGAAAGGCTTTTGAAATGTTTTTGTGGGAAGAGAAAGAAGATTGTATTACACCAAAAGGGTTGCAAAGAATGTTGCAACGTCTTGGAGATGAAAGGTCTTATGAAGAGTGTGTGGTCATGATTGATGCATTTGATATTGATCATAATGGAGTTCTTGATTTCAATGAGTTTCATCAAATGATGGCTTAGTGAATATTAATCTTTAGTAAAATGAGATTTAGAATTGCAAAATTTCAAGATGAATGCATATAATATAAACGTAAATATATCGTGATGAGTGAGTGAGTTTGGTATAGTGTCAAATAAAAAAGAAAGGATTATTGAAATTTGTGTATGTTTTGTATACTTTTCTTAAAGTAAATATTATGATCCCATTGAGATTTGAAATCCGAAGTATTTTGTGGCCAAGATCAAGCCAATGCAAGGGTTAAATTCATGCCAAAAATTTAGGAAAAATGCTATTGTCTTTGATAGAAAATAGGTATATAGGTTCAAGCATAGTTAGAAGCTGGCAACATGTCACTACTGTTTTGAATTTGGAATGGATCTTTTCGATAATGCCATATATCTATTGTACTTGTACCTTTAAAGCCAAAGGAAACCGATAAGAAATAGTTGGAAAAGTGAAGAAAGTAACATGTCATGTCTACTTTAGTTCACTAGAGGATTTGCAAACACTTAAAGCAGATCCCTTAAAAATATGATCCAGATTTTATTGTTTTATTTTTTAATCATTGAAGTGTAATTATATTCGAAATTCGAATATACTAAGAATCTTTGAACAAGGTCGTAAAGTATGTTGAAGAAAAATATTGTACTTCTTGACGTGACTTAGGAAAATACTTCGTTCTTACAAGGTTCATGCTTGACAGGTTGTATACATGTTTGATTTCTTGGGCCATGCTACCCTGAGCGGACCGGTTTTAGCCCTAATCCAACAGAGTTTTCCCCAAATGAAGATACGTTCAGAAGAACAAGGCCAGGTTGAAGCGGTTAATGGCCAGGTTGGTCACTAGTAGGCCCATTATTACAAAAAGTACATACAACAGCATCACATTTACTACGGTTCTTCAGGGAACCATGGTGATATCTTTAGTTTCAAGTGCATATATATATATATATATATATATATATATATATATATAAACGTTGTAATTTTTTTACCATAGTTTAGATACTCATCTGTAGTGATATCTCATACGTTTCAGGAGTTCAATTCTCAGCGCCTCCTAATTCGTGATTTCTTCGGTATTTTAGAGATGCCTTTAAAAAATGAAAGTAATATCACCCTGGTTCTTTACGCTGACCGTTGTGATATATTTTCAATTTTTTAATTTTTAATTGCGTAAAACCCGATGCTTTTTTTATAAAATATAATTAATTTAAATCTTATATCACCACGATTAAGAAAACCGTTTTGATATATTTTTTGTTATTTTTTAAAAAATTTAAATGCTTAATACGCTTTTTTTATAAATTTTATTAAATATCACAACGGTTTTTTTTAACAACCATGGTGATACGATTTATTCACTTTAACAAAACTGAGCTAGCTAGCTAGCTAACTTGTGTCTTCAGTTCTATATTTTCATTTCCATCACGAAACAACGTCATTTCAACCTCTGACGAATATACGACATTGCAACCCTAAACCAAACAACACCATTGCAACCCTAACGAAACAAAACTAGTATCAACACGTACAACACCATCTTCAAACTTGAAGAAACAACCCCATTTTCAACAAAATTTTGTGCTTCCGTACTGTCGAGGAAGGAGCCGACTTCTGTTCTTTATTCTTGACTATCCTTCGATTTAACTGTCGAGAAGGAACTCAAAGAAGGAGCCAACACCATTTTTTTACTTATTCATCACATTTTCGATAGTAAACGATTTCCCCGTGCATCTACAGTACTGTCATTTTCCATTGAGTTTTTGTTTATGTTGATAACATTATTGTTTATGTTGATAAAATTATTGTTTATGTATTTCTTGTTATTGATGTCATTGTGTTGATGATGTCATTGTTGTTGTTGATGTCATTGTTGTTGATGATGTCTTTGTTGTTTATATATTTGTTGTTGATGATAATTCTTCATGTGCTTATGTATTTGTTTTTATTGATGTCATTGTGTTGATGATGTCGCTGTTGTTGATAACGCCATTGTGTTGATGATATTATTGTGAATTATGTTTGTGGCCTAATGTTGATTGTTTTATGTCTTGATAGATGGCCTCTGCCTCTTATTCATCTAGTAGCAACGAAGCTACGTATTCAAATAAAACCAATTCAAATGATTCTCAATTTGTAGGCGGACAATAGAAAAAAACAAAGACGTGCCACAATTATGGCTAAATTAACAAAAGTCTGCAAGTCGGTGTCAGACTTCTGATTGAGTTTAGTGTCGTTTATATGATTCTTGATGGTCCTTATTCTTCACTTTTTAAGAGTTATGATGCGTTCCTTGGACGTAACAAAGGTAGCATATTATTAGATGATTAGAAAGATGCAACAATTGATGTACAAAAGAGCATATGGACAGACGTTCCGGTATTAATTTTAATTTTCATTAATTTGATCTTACTTTATATCAACACTAATACATACTTATTGATATAAATGTTTAGTTGACATTTGAGTTTAGTGATGATTTGAAGTTGTTTAAACATTGGATCACTTATGTTGGTACGACTTAGAGGAGTTTTAAGTCACGACTCATGAGTGACTACTTACGAAGCCTAAGCCTAATATTGAGAGCTCGTGGGTGAAATATCCTTTTCTTGACTAGAAGTTTTGGAGAAAGTTTGTGAAGTCTCGTAGTTCTGAGAAGGTTATGGTTAGTGTCACTTGTATTTTCTAATAATTTTATAGATACAACCATGGACGTTAATATTTGTCCTATGTTTAAAACAGGTTAAAAGTGAAGCGGGAAAGGTGAATAAGGATAAAAACAAATACCCACATAGATTATCTCGTGGGGGACACAAAAAACGTGAGAAAACAATTATTGCTGAAAAAAGACAACAAGTAGGAGATGCAAACTCCATACGTCGTGATCGGGAACCATCTCCACCATCAAGATGTGAGAAGTGGAAGAGGGCTTGAATATATCCAACAAGCATTCACTACTAAAAAAACCGCTTCTAACGTCGGACGTGAAATGCAATTTACCTAGGCAAAAGAATCGAGGTAACGAAGGGCGTCATGAAAAGTAATAACTTAACACCTTGGTTTTTAAAACACAGAGGTAAAGGGGTATTATGGCATGGGTTTGAACCCTAGTTTCTACACTTTTATTATTTACAAAAACTAGCGTCTTTATTATCCCGGTTTATCATAAAAATTGAGAGGTCATTAATTTTTTATAATAAAAATTGAGAGGTCATTAGTTTCTACACTTTTATTATTTACAAAAACTCGTTGTAGTGTTTACAAAGAATATTACATTAATTGTCCATGAAGATCATATGTTGGATCTTCAATTTATTGATATTTTGGGAAACTCTTTTATGTACGGATCTTGCATGTATTTAATAATGGTGAAAAAAGGGGTAAGATAATTAAAATCTAAAATCTAAAATATTTTTGGTACAAATAAAAATTTAATGGAACAAACCTTGAACCCAGATGATTTATGCTCTTGCAATCCATCGAAGAGAACTTTTCTAAGTTTCCTTAGGTTTCATATGTTTCATTTAGATTTCCAAAATCGTAAGAGGACTTATATAATGGACGTTCCTTAGGTTTTACGCGGATCACTAATGGTGAATTCTTGAGCATTAATAACCTTTAAATGGAAGGCAAATATTTGTTTAAGGTCGTTAAATAGTGGGACAAAACACTTAAATATCATCTCAATTTCTAAAACAACCGAGGGGCTAGACTAAAATAATTTTTTTTACAAAAATGGTTATATTGTTTACCCAGAATATTAAAATTAGAGCATGAGTAGGTCTCATACAATATTTGTTACATACAATGTATTTTTAATATTATGGGTAAACAATGTAACCATTTTTGTAAAAAAAAATTTTTTTTTTTACTCTAACCCCTCGATTTTAAAATACAATAAAATTGAGGGGTTAAAGTTTTTTAATGGTTATAATGCGGTTACCTAGAATATCAAAAATACATTGTATGCAACAAACCTTCGCCGAATATCAAGATTGTTTACCCAGAATATAAAAAATACAACATCCAACTTCTAATTAGGTGTGTGTTCCAAAAATTGAAAAATGTTTTTCCAGCATTTGGAATCCATTAATAAGAATTTTTAGGGATAAATCATAGTTGTTCAAAACCTTCAACAACAACAACAACAACAACAACAAAAACATCAACACCATTGTTTGAGATGGATTGCAAAAGCTAGAAAAAGATATTTTGTTCAAGGCAGAAGAACATTTTTTTCAGTTTTGTAATTCATCCTAAAAAAAATGATGCAAATGACGGTGGGTTGGCTGCAAATAAGATAACATTAGGGTAAAATATGTTTAGCGAGTGTTTTATAGTAAAATCTGATTATTTTATCCCCCGAGTTACTAAAGAAACCGAAAGGTTAAATCATTTATTTTACATTTTTTTACAAATAAAGACTTAAAGTGAATTAGCTGGAATTTGAAGCATGTCTTGAATGGTATATTACCTTGGTTTTTATAAAAACCGAGGCAACAAGTTGTTTTTCAATATGTGTGTGTGTATGTGTGTGTGTGTGTGTGTGTGTGTATATATATATATATATATATATATATATATATATATATATATATATATATATATATATATATATGGCGCGCCTTGGAATAAAACCTCGGTTTTTTTTCTATATGATATGTAAGTTTCGTCATGAAAAGCGTTATTTGTTGTAGTGATTCAAGCAAGGTTGAAGTAAGTAAGAATGTAAAGCAGATGCTAAGCACATGGTTTGATTGTTTCTCCTATATATCTGATTGATTCCAGATTTGACATTTTATTCAGTTTATGCTTGTGTGCTACCCCAATCAGATCCTGAAGAACCTCACTTAACCGTTGTTAAGAGAATCGTTAGGTATCTGAAGGGAACAACAAATCTGGGAATTATTTATTATAAATCCTAAGAGTATAAGCAAATTGGATTTTGTGATGCTGACTGTACTGAGATAGAATTGAGAGGTTGTCCACCTGTGGAAAATATCAATTCAATGGTGAAAAATTAAATATCCTGGGATAGTAAAAGACAAGTAACTTGTTGCTTTCTCTGAAGCATAGATAGAATTCTTCTTAGTTGCTAAATATCGCACATAACTACTCTGGATAATATATCTGCTAATGGATTATCAGTTGTACGGAAACATTTTTTGTCACTTATGATGTATGTTTAAAGAATCCATTTTAAATTTCTGAATAAATCACTATGTTCTTAAACATCTCTTTAAAAGAGTTTGGTGGTTAATTATGGATTGAGTATCATAGTCTGTTGTAAAAACCGTCTCCTAAGATAACCTTTTTTAACTAACTTTGGTATGGAAATTCAGTTGGTTATTATCGTTGAAGGTCATGTTGACTTTGAAGAAAGAATGGCTCAAGGCTTTGATCTTCAAAGTGTTGTTTCTCGAAAGGAGTGGAATTCATTCTTTGATATGCTCTATGGCCCTACTTACCCTAATATGGTCAAATAATTTTCGGTGAATGCATCTGTTCAAGAGCTAAATCTAGAGAAAGTCATTCTTTCTAAAGTATATGGTGTCCATATCACCATCACCCCCAACTACTATTGCAAATGCAATAAATTATGAGGAAGACGGTGTTACTCCAGATATGATGTTTTGGAAACACTATTTTTCTTTTAGCACTACTTTTAATAATGTGTCTGACCTATCTAAAGCTTCTAATCTTAAACCTTTGGCACTAGTTTGGTATCAAATTTTGGCCTTAATCCTTCTGCCAAAGAACAAGAATATAGACTCTCTAGATATTAATGAAAGGGTTTTTCTACTTCTTCTTGTCAACTCAGGTGTGGAGATCAACCTTCCCTATGTTACGGTTGAATATTTGAAGAATACTCTCATATCCTTTCATGAAGGAAAGTCCTCTGTCATTCCTTATGGAAGGGTTCTTTCTAAACTCTTTATGCAACAAGTAGTGAAAATTATGGTTGAGGTTACTTCATAAACCTGGGATGATAAGTTGGAGCTACCAAAACTCCTAATAGCCTCTAATAATGAACTATTTAAGGTTAAGGCGGTCTCTCTGGATGAATTGTACTCTTCTTCTGTTTAATTCTTTATTTGTTTATCATGTGTTGTTTTGTTTTTTATTATGTACCTTCCTTCTTTCAATAAAATATGTTTTACTTTTACGTATTTCTCTCTATTACTGTTTAAATCTCTATGTTTTTGCTAAATTGTTTGGTTATTAAGCATATTCTACTAACTTGATGGATTTGTCAAAGTGAGTTATTGGTGAACAAGCATATAATAAAAAAGGAGTGTTATTCATTAAGGAAGATATCACATGTTTTGAATTTTAAGGCTATTACAATGTGAGCTCAAAGAAATCTAGGAACTATCAGTAGAACTTTTTGGCTTGTTCATCAGCTCATCCAGATAAGCCAACTAGTCTTCATCAGCCTCACCTTCTAGTAAATCTTCCTTCTTGAGCTTCCTCGTTGTTGTCTCTGAGATTCTTAAAGGAGTTTTTGGATAAGATCAATCTACCTCAAAGACCATGCTTCTTAGGTTTTATTACCTATGATCTATTGTCAGACTCTCACTTTGACCATCTTGGAATTCTTAGTTTGCATGCTTGTACATCAACAGGTTTCTTAACCCTTTGTCTGTTATTTTACCTGTTGTTTTAACTCTGAACCGGTTTTACTATTTAATGTTTTTTAAATCATCTGATGACTTAAAACTAGCAATTTCAAAAGTTGTAAGAAAAGTATTGAGAATCTTAAGTGTGACAGTTGTCATACTCACAAATATCAATATATTTGATAAGACTTTTGAACTGTTATCTTCTTCGGGAACAGACGAGCTTTCTTTCTTTCAACCTCATGTTTAGTATTTTTATTGTTTAACCTTTTGGCTCTATATCTATTTCTCAAACTCACTTTTCTTTTTCTGACCTTCAGTTGTGTTTTAAAAAATTTAACTTCAAACTTGATATGACTTCTAGATATCTTAGCAGTGACATAAATCATCTAACTGTCATCAATGAAAGGTTAGTTGATATTGAAGAACTGGAATCTTTTGGTTTCGTTCTCTTAAAGATAATTTCTTTTCAGGGCTGGGAAGGATATTTTGACATGCTTTATGGTCCTATTTATCTTGTTCTTGTCAATGAATTTTGGGTAAATGCGAGTGTCAATGACATTATTTTAGATCTTTCTATCTAGCTTAATGTTTTTTGTTTGATTGAGCAAGGAAGTTCTCAATGGGTGTGTTTAGGACAGAAAGTCTCGAGCTAGGTTATTTAAGTAAGGAAGTCCTAAACTGGTGCGTTTAGGCAAGGAACTCTCGAGCTAGGTTGCTTGAACAAAGAAGTCCTGAACTTGTGTGTTTAGGCAAGGATGTCTCGAGCTAGGTTGCTTAAGCAAGAAAGTCCTGAACTGGTGTGTTTAGGCAAGGAAGTCTCATTCAGGGTTTGATTGAGCAAGGAAGTCTTGGAATGGTGTGTCTAAGTAGGTTGCAATCAGGTTCTAATTATAGTGAAAATCTCTTGTGGGACAAGGGGATTGGATTACTCTCGTTAAAGAGAAACCAGGATAATTTTTGTGTGTACTTTTATTTATTGCTTTGGTGCTTTAAATCTTTCCACTACTATTTTCTCTTCCTCAGAATCTGAACTTGGTTAGATTCAGAAGTATTTGTTCTAAGAAGCAAAAATTTACCAGATACACAATTCACCCCCACCCCTTTTCTTGTGTATTTTTCTCACTATCACCTAAATATTTTCTTCTACCCTTTTTCTTAAATCAAATAACTTAAAATCCACCTTTTGTAAAAAAAAAAAAAGATATTATAATACACCCCTCGGCTCCTCTTGTGTTTGGAGTCGCTTGTTTAATAACTATTGGTAAATTTGTTTGTGTTGTAACTGAAAGTTGAACCTCAGATAAAGGTTTGGTGTAAGACGGTTATGGGATGATCATGTGATAAAAATTTTATTGTTAATGAAACTCTCAAGAGGCAATCCTTAGGGACTGGAGTAGGTTGCATGCTTTAAAACCAAATTAATTTATATTTATGTTATTTACTCTTACATGCATAATCTCGAGTTCTTCTCTTTTCTTAAAATCAACCTTTTTCTTTAATTTTGTTAAATTATTTTTTATCATAGTTCAACCCCCTTCCTCCTTTTCTTATGCTTTAAGTCACTTGAATAACAAATACAGGATAAAAAGTGTAAAACAACTTGATAGATTCTGAATGCCTCCAAAATATATCTTGAATGAAATTTTCATCATCACACATTCTATAGATAAAGACATACTTAAGTTCATCCTAACGTTTCAACAAATGTTGTATTTCAATTTTACTTAAGCTTATTGCCTTGTAGTTTATGTGTCGAATATTATAAGCTTGTTTAATATTTGTTACACTATTTAGTATCTTTCTTTTCAAAGTCAGGAAATTTTTTTTAGGAAGAACCATATCTATTGTCATTCCAATAATAATTTTACTTTTAAACAAATGATAATGAGATGACCTATTAACTTATGATCCAAGTCATAGTTGTGTACATCGCACACCACATCAAATTTCTTAACATTTACTAGCATATAGTATCTCCACATCCTGAATGGACATCCATATTTTTTATATCCAGTGTCATCATGTTTCAACTTTTTATTTATTTATTTATACTCACCACTTCTTTCACAATTCAATATGATAAGAGCTTTTCTTCTATAACAACCTGATTCACCTCTTGATAATTATATCAAAACCTAATATAATAGTTTTAGCACAAACTTATTTGAACATATCTTCTCGTAACGTAAGCGTATGTTCAGGAATAAAATATTTTTTCACAATAATTTCATCAACAACAACTTTAGCAACATCAAGTTCAAGAACACTTGATTCACCAACTTCTGGTACATTAGTATTCGAAATGATCCTTCCAATAAATTTTTGCATTGTTATTTAAAGAAGAATCGGAATATAAATCAATAGATAAAGATATAAAAATACATTATTATTTATAACTTGAAACGATGATGAGATTGATGGCGTGGGAAAATAGATTGACTGTGTGTGCAAATGTAATAAATAAAAGAGTAAAGTTTTTGTTAGAATTTAAAAAAGTATGAGACAGTATACATATCGCGAAAAGACTCTTTTGAAACAAATATGTTCAAAATGATCCTTCCAGTATGGAAATTTTAGTCTCTGAAAAATGAAAGAAATAGATTGAAATTTTCTCTTTTTCTTCTTAATTTCTTTTTGTTAGGGTAGGAGTGACCAACATAGCAGAACATGTATAGGTTGAGGATCTAAGCCCTTCTCTTGTACTAAAAAGGTTAAGTACTACATCATTATATCAATGTGCCTATGTTATGGTTCTAATTAATGTTACTGACTTGATATTATTACACTACATGGATGCATTCGTTTTAAATTATTTTAGCCATAAACAAATATTTAGACATCATTTTTGCACACACAAAAATCAATTGTTAATTGATTTAGTGATGATTGACGCACTAGTGGTGAAAACAAAACAAAAATGAATATTTACAAACTCTAGAATTTATAAAAGGAAAAGAAAAGGTTAAACACATTCCTCACAACCTCACATGGTCATATGTGTACCAATATTTTGCTTTTGATATGGTCATTTGACACACATGTGTATATAGTATTAAGCTCAAAAAAAAGAAATTATGTTAATTGGACACTATTAGAAGTTGCTCACTAAGTTACACAATTAAGGTACAGAACTTTAAAATAATTCTTAGTATGTTAACAGAAATTCATTCTTTTTACACATTCTTACAATCTTTCATAGTATCTATACTAATATACCGAAATTGAACTGCAGAAACTGAATTTACATTCCGTCAATCAACGAGCTAAGATGGGACTAACCATACCAGTTATAATCTCAACATCTGATCCGTAAGTACAAGACCTCTCCAACAAAGTAGGAGAATGTTGAGTGAGAAGGGAAAGGCTAAGAACAACTTCTCCCATTGTTGGTCTTAACAAAGATTGTTCTTTTATGCAATTCACTGCCAAAGAGAACAAACTAAGAGCTTCAACAACATTAAAAGACTTCCCCAACTTAGGATCCATCCATCTTCTAACCCTTTCGTCACTCTTCTCTTCTATATCAAACAAACCCTTAATATCTTTCCATAACATATTCACTTCGCTACTTTCGCTATAAGACAAAAACTTCTTTCCTGTTAATAACTCTAACAGAACAACACCATAAGCAAAAACATCGACTTTTGTTATCATAGGATTCTTTGTGGTTCTTGCAACAGAAAAATTTGATATCTTAGCCTTAAAGTTTGAGTCAAGAAGGATGTTACTTGATGTGATGTCTCTATGGACTATACTTGGTTCTATGTGTTCATGCATGTATTGCAGACCAATTGCAACATCAATTGCTATGTTTAACCTCTGACTCCATGTGAGGGAAACCACTGAGCTTGAAGCAGTGGAAAGTTTAGAGAACAGCCAGTTATAAAGTGATCCATTTTCCGCATATTCATATACAAGAAAGTGATTTCCAACATATCCTGAAGAGACGCCGATTAGTTTTACAAGATTTGCATGATTTACCTTTTGAAGAATCACCAACTCTTCTGTGACTGTGATGTCTTCCTTAACATTTTTCACAGCTAAAACATGACCGTCAATTTTAGCTTTGTACACGGATTTCCCTATCCTACACTGTTCATTGAAGTTCATTGTTGCTTCCATAATCATACCAGCTGGATACACTTTTGGCTTACTTACATAGTTTGAAACTTCTGAAATTAACTTATCTGTTATCTCCACAGAAGGCGCACACTTATTCTCACAAGCTTTTCTCTTCCTCAAACAATACACATATACTAGTAATGACAGCGAAATCAGAATAGTGCATCCTAGACATATACCAATGAAAATGATAATTGGAAAATGATTGTTTTTCTTTCTTCCACTTGAAGAATAGTGTAATAATTGTGAAATAGCTGGTAAGCTTTTCACTGGGATAAAAACTGGAAGGTTGGTTGCAGCAGTAAAATTCTGGCCAAAATTGTTTGCATTTGCAGTGATTATGTCATGCTGTGATGCACCAAACTTGGAAGCTACAAGGGTAAGATTGTCATTAGGCTGCCACACATAAGTAATCAAAGACTCTATCCCTTTTGAAGGGCACCTACAGAACAAAGGAATGACTATTTTGGTTCCCACTGTCAACAAATATGGATTCAGGTTAGGATTTGAATCTTCCACTGTCATCCAATTGGTGAGATTCTGATATGAAATGGTTGAAAGATAGTAGTAACTTTCACCTTGTTTGATCAAGTGTGAGATATTAGCAAAAGAGTAGTTTCCATTTCCACTGCAGCCACAAGTTATAGGTATTAGCAAAAGTTGGCCTGGAACAAGGTCCATATTTTCATCTTTTATGTTGCTTGCTCTTGCAATGGATTGAGGAGTGGTGTCAAACATATCAGATATGGTTGTGAGGGTTAAAAAATTTGGAAAGTGAGCAAAGTATGCAACATATGTGTCACAGGAAAGGGGGGAATTCGTAGGGTATGTGAAGTTTGTTCCATTGGCAGAAAAGAACAAAAGTGCAAGAAATAGAGAGTGAGATTGAATGCAGGAAGAAACCATTGTTTTCAGATTTGGTGAACAAGTGAAAGGCACCAAGGAAGAGAAAAGGAAATCTGTATTAATTAGATTCAACATTGTTGATAAAATAGTTTGTTGGATTAATAAAATCAGCAGGAGATTTTGTCTATAGCTTTAACCTTAATTTCTTTTGTTGCTTTCCTACTACTTGACACAATGGACATTTGTCATTTATGTTGACAGTATGCAATTCATGCACAAATGAAATTGCAGGGGAAATTCTATACGAGATTTTACTTTCAACTTTTCTAGTGACTAACCCATCTTAGGACGGCTAGTTGTCTTTGCTACCACTTTTATCTAAGGATCGCGACATCTAGCAAGATCACATACCAAACCTAAACATCAAATAATTGTCATCAAATGCACCTAACAAAACTGCCCACCTCAAATGAATTGTATATTGTATCCTCTCCCATATCAACCCTGCGTGCTACTCAGCCAAATTAAATATTGCAGTAAATTCAAACATGGATGTTGCTAAGGCACTAGCATATTTCACTATACAGCAAAGTAAAAGATCTATGCTCGGGTAAGATATAAGTCAATAACTTTTTCATTCGTTTGAAAACAGCTAACTTAAAGTAGCTAGTTTTTCAAACAAAAACTACATGTCCATGCTTACAAGAAATTTTGATCTAAAATCTGTCTGTATTCAACATGCCCACAAAGCACAACTGAGTATAAAGTTACAAAACTTGATTTATTCAATAGCAGAATATCAAGGATATACTTATTTCTCATATCAAACCTTTTCTAAGGCTTCAAACTGAAATCTTAATGACCATAGATAATAAATTATTACAACAATGAATAAGCCTTGTACAGAGAAGTGTTGGTCCTACTTCTGAGATAACAGGAGACTTCAAGAAATGAAGTGCATAAAATAATAATAATAGGCCACCTGACCGAAATAGAACTAGACCTGCAAGAAGCTTGCATACTTTGCACCCAAGAAAAGCCTTTGGATGCAGAGAAGTGCATTTTTAGTAACCTCAGCACTCTCATGATTCATTAGTTTCATCACTCGTTCCTTGGCTTTAAGGTCTGTCACAATGATCCGCCCAGCCGGATGGCACTGGATGAACTGTGAAATGTCAAAGCAAGCAACAGCTAGAGTCCTTGGATCATTGGATGAGTCCAAAATTGTTAATAGGACCCTTAGAATCTGCAACAGATGAAACAAGTATGAATAGGTTGAAGATAAACGTTATTGAGAAGATAAAAAGTGCACAATTGAGATTACAAAACAAATGATCTTTCATTTCAGGAATATTTCCTTCGATTGCCTAATGGTTTTTCACATACATAATCCTCTGTTCTTGCTATAAAAATGCAGTCATCACTGTTCAGGGAAAAAAAACGTGCATGTTCTAAATGTCTGACGGAACCCATAAGCAAAGAGGGAACAACACAACACATAACGGGTTTTCTACACTCATGAACACCAGGGATAACATGTTTGAGTCCCGAGAGATACCAATTTTTATACTCCACGAAATAACAAGGAAAATAGTATGGATTCACAAGTATGCCTCTTTGTCATCACTGCCTAAATTTTTAAGTGTGCTTTAATAATAAATGAATTGAAGCACAAAAGTAAACAATAGCACACAGATACCTGGAAATCATGATCTTCAAAATTGGTTATATTTTCTCGCCAAAATATGGGATCTTTGTGCATGGGAGACCAGTCTAGATTGCCGAGGAGAACTTCTTGCTTGTACTTATCAAAAGAACTAAGCTTCTTGATGTTATCCTTAAGCCCTTCTTCAAGGGAATTCAGCGCCTCCAACAAGTCCTACGAAAACTTTTCTAATCAATATAAAATTCGGAAAAGCTACATGAAATAGATACTTTCAAAAGGAAATGCAGCCAGATGCTTGAATAGAGATTAACTTCAAGAAATGTAAGATCCCGATAATGGGAGAAGAACAAAATAGTTATATTATGTTTAAAATAAAGCCAATTTGAGCAAAAAGTAAGAGCAAAACGAAAGGGTTCTTTCTTAGTAAATGAAAAAAGGAGGTTGGAAGGCCAATACAAATGTGTATTCAAGTTATGTTGTATGAATGTTTATGTTGTTCATGTATGCTTATGCCAAAAATGTATTTCAAAATAAGAGAAGGAAACATGGTGTGGTTAGCTAGTTAAGGAAAATAAGCAAGATGACAGATAATGCTAAGGTAGCAAGCATCACTATTGTGTAATCCAATTTCATTAACCACGTTTTCAAGTCATCAAATATATGTTGTCTAGTAAATAAGCAGTTAAATAGGAGGATAGTGATCAATTCTTTCCAATGAGTTCTGAGAAGAGATTTCCATTAAAATGCTATCATAATGATCACAATTAAATCACAAAATATGATCACATTCAAAACTAAATCAGTTTTGACCGCAAATAAATCAACATTGGCAAGAAGTACATCAAAAATCACTAACTCTGCATGGCTCCTATTATTATAGGTTTATGACGTTTCAACAAGTAAATTTTCAACAGAAAAATTTGTGCAGGTTATAATTCTTCACCTCATCACTCCATGCTTGTGCTTTCAAACTTTGAACAACCTGAGGAAGCTGGAGATCAACCATCTGAGCACCCAATGTCCCTTTCGACATCAAGTTTTTGAGTGTTAAGACAACAACTCTAACAACCTAACAAAATAGACAAAATAATTGTGTAACATTAGATTTCTATGACAGATGAAGTAATGAACTTATGAATATAGATATTTAGCTGATATTATGGCATGGGTGAAAAATAAAACCGAACGGAAATACAATTTAAGCCAACAGCCATCATAAAATTATAACTAATAATGATATTGCCATGAAAAAGAAACCTGAACAACATGTTTGTAAGAAAAAATGAGGCAAACATAAATGGAACAAGTCAGCTATACCTTTTCTTTTGTAGAGCTCTTAACAACATCAATAAGTCTTGGAAGGGTCCTTGAAGTAGCCAAATATTCAATTGCAGGCTCATAATATGACAAGAGCCATATGCAGAGACATGTTTCATAAAGAAGCTGTCACAAAGGAAATTATCAATTAAGTTCCCAACAAACAGGTGGCATTCCATCAGTGTTCTTCAAATAGAAATTAGTATTAGGCTAGATGCATGAAGCATATTTAATTTAGCCATCTATTACCGATGCAATACAAGCATAGCTATATATACTATGATTATGCATGCACCCATGTACAATACTTATTCAGAATTTGTCATATCTTTCGAGTCCAGCAAACTTACCTGAATAGATTGTTGAGTGGATGCTGGACAAATCAATGGCACAAGCAACTTGACCCCATCCGCTTGAACAAAGGAAGACCTGACAACAGGTTCCTTAAGTAGAGTTGATAGGCAATTGATAGCTGTTGGAACTCCACGAGTAGGATGAGAAGGTTTCTTCAGCTACAGATACAATAATTAGAATAAGCATATATTATTTTCTTTATGTAAAAAATATATAACTGACTTTGTTCATGTCATTGGATTTAACATGCATTTATTTTCATTCACGTCAAGCAACATCTTATGAACCAAATATGGACACTTCTCCCAATGAGGACTCATATTGTGTCGTCACAAGTGGGGGGGCAAGCATCTTTTGCAAGACCCAACCCCCTTTGGTAGATCAAATGTGAATCTTATTAAGTATAATTGATCTTCATATAACAAGCTAGCATATATTAAATCTAACAAGCTCATAATATTTCTTTCAGAGGTAAACATATTTCTCTTGCAAAGACCTTTGCATATCTCAAATTGATATTACCATTTACAACACCAAGAGTGTCAGCTAATGACTGAATTTGGGTTAGTGAAAGGAAAGAGTTTCAGCATTACACACCTGCTCACAAAGCCATTTTACCAATCCTATCAAAACATCATCGATAGAGGTAATTGATTTCTTTTCATTTGATGTTCCTCCATTTGAAGCATTGCCATTCTGATTTTTTGGCCTGACACTACAATCAATAAAGGTTAAAGTTTTGCAATAACTGAAAAATTAACTTATACAGCCCCTTGGTTGATATAATTCCAATAACTTTTTGAACTAAAATGTCAGAACGCCTCATGTTTATATTACCTGACTATTAAAGCAAGGATCTTACAACTTTTCTCTTGTACAAACCAATTTCCTTTGCGAAGCAATCTGCAAGATGTACAGTATTGTTATTTTTTATTGTCTATATTTCATAATTGTTGATGTTTATCATTTGACACAAAAAGACTAAACTCAGACACTTGTACTAATAAATACTTATAGTCCTATGATATAAAACAGATAAATATGAAAACTAATCTTCAGGGAGATTTTGAGATACATTATGATAAGAAACTAATCATATGAGATAATCTAATATACTCTAAAGTAACATCAAGATACTACAAAATATTTTAATATTTCAAACACTCACCAAAGCTTATTAAGCATAAGCTTGTAATTAAATAATATAACTTCATATTGAAAATCAGTAGACTAGATCACTTCTGGAACAATAGTCAAGACCAAATTTCCGTTGGGACAAAAACTAGTGTTTGGGACAAAAACTAGTGTTGGACTGTAATTAGGATATAAAACATCAGCCAAACTTTAACTGAAACAGAACAAATACCAAATTGCAACTAAGTTGGAACCAATGCCAAAGCACAGCTGAGACAAGTAGTACCAAACTGCAATCGAGACAAAACTTCTTAAAAAATTGCAACTAAAACAAAACCTATGAGGTACTGAAAACAGGGACACCGGGGACAACATGGACACGTTGACACTGCAAACTAAAAATATAGGTCACTGATACATATATATTTATTTATATATTATAACTAAATAAATTATGAACATTTTCTATAAAAGATCTCAATTGAGAATTAAATTATATATGTACAGATTGAGCATTATGTGTCATTGCAAAAATGTTAAATAAAATAAGATAGTTTTTCATCTTCATTTCATTGCAAATATAATGTCTCTAATCCCTTCAGTAATCAACCATCACTCTCACTTGAAACTGGTCTCAACAAAACTAGAAAGTGTCAATGAATCAAACGTGACCAGTAGTGAGACGAATAAGCAACAGGAAGATGGCACGTGGATTGATGGTTGGAAAGTGATAGCAATGGCCGAAAAAAGAATCTAAATATAATCATTATATTGAAGTACAGAGAAATAGGGAACTTGGCAGAAGAATAGTGATGGGATAAGTCAGAAAGTTTGGTATGGATCTGATATCATGTTGTAGTTAAAAGGGTTTAAATGAAGAGAGAATAGACTGAATAAAACAACTGCAAACAAAAATTCTATAAAATATGCTTGGCTGAAGTAATCGCCATGGTCACAACTCACAACCACATTATATTTTTAAAAAAAACTGCAATTTAGTCTAACTAAGCTTCTATCATCTCCAGAGCAAAGTGAATAACTAATATGTAAAACAAAAACACATTCAGAGTAAATACTTAACTTAGGAAAGGCTCATAAGTATCATCATCAGCAAGGGCATTGTCATGAAACAGTCGTGCTCTTTTCGGGTTCGCTGCCAAATATGAGATAATTTAAAGATTTATCTAGTCATGTCACTGATAACAGACTATGATACCAAAAAAAAGAATGCCATTTTATTCAACAAATTACCTGTCAGCATTTCATCTATCAGAGCCAAAACATACTCAACAGTATCCTCTTTAAAAATATCACGCAAAACATGAACAAACACACGAACATAAGCAGGACCATCCTGCCACACAACGAAATTGAATTCTCAAGACCAGAAAATATTCGATCTCCAAATCGTAAATCAAATCTACCTCAAATCAAAATTAAACAAAATAAAGCAATTACATCATCGAGCAACTGAGCTCTCTGACTCTCCGATCGGTGATCATAGCGCCTCAAGAGCTGAAGGCTAGTGCCGGATATCAGCTTGGTAGACATGTAGGTCTCCCATGGAATGTCCCTACTCAGAACCTTCAAGAAAACAATAACACAATATCAATGGAAGATCGAAAGCATTGCAATCCACAGAAACTAAAAAACCGAAAAACTCGTTCGAAATCGAGCGCAATCGAGAATTTGCAATCAGATCGGATAATTGAACAACAAATTGAAAGGAATCAGATCGGAACGAACCTGATCGGTGGTTAATTCAGCCTGGTCCATGATAGTGAAGAACCCTAGAACTCGGAGAGTTCGCCGGAGAAACTGTTACAGATTGGTACTGTAACGAGAGGGGTGAAAGCGAGTGAAATGAAATGCGAGTGAGATGAAATTGAAATGAAGGAGATTGAGAGAGGTTTATTTACCTGTGTACCTTGCGCGAGCGATTGGGTGGTTTTTCGATTTGTAGCGGAGGAAAATGCAGAACTAGAAAAAAAAAATTAAAATAGATTAGTTTTGGAAGCAAATGATGAAGTATCCTTCTCCCTCCACGATCACTTTTACGATCATGTTCATCCTTATTACACGTGGCTGTCCATCACATTGCAATATCATTTTTCTATTTAAAAAATATTTAAAAAAATATTCACTCAGGCTATGTTTTGGATATCACAAAATGAACCGAAAGGAATGGAGTGGAGCGGAGTGGAACGGAGCGGAACGAAGATACTATTTCATTGTTTGGAAATTTTAGGACGGAATAAGGCATATGGTTTATTCCGTCCAAATCGGAGGGGAAGGAATATGGTGGTAAGTGATGGAATGAAATAGAATTCATATCACTCCTTTCCGCTCTGCTCCATCCGTTTTTAAATTATTCAAACAATGAAATATCATTTTATTCCACTTCACTTCGCTTCATCTGATTCCATCAATCCAAATAAAACCTCACTCTCCTTTCATATGCAAAAATATAAAAACCATTACTTATACCCGTGTCGTCACGGGTTAAATATTTTCTAAATAAAAAAATCTCATATTTAAAATATTTATAATTTATAAATTTTACTTATACTTAAATTACAATTGTATATATATAATGCTATTGTAATTAATAATATACATAAAAAAAACTCATTAGACTAATTTTTTTTTTAAATTATAAAATAATTTGGGCATTTCTAATTTATTAATAATTTGTGTAAGTTTTTAAAAAAATTAACTCGTTAAATAATTGTATCAATAGTTAAATTTTTTCCATTTATAAAAATATTTGCAACTTATTCCCGTTTATAAAAATAATTGTATGATCAATTGACTTTTTCCATTTATAAAAATATTTATAGCTTATTATAGTTTATAATAATTATTATATCAACAGTAAACTTTTTCATGTTTATAAGAGTATTAGTAAATTATTCCGTTTATATAATTGAATTAATTAATATTTTAAATGTCTCCCATAAAATTAAATATGAGTATTATCAATTAAATAATAATTAAAACTATAGTATAAATCTTTAAATTACATAAAAGAGTTTAATAGATATGTAGTGATACTGGGAAAACTTGCAGAAGAAGAAAATCAAAAGATAAAGAAACATCAAATCTATTTGGAAGACGGCGGGTCGCGCAACGTTATTATAAATAGTAAATAATTATGTTAAAATACTGATTAAAAAATATAGATAAAAAATATACTATTAAAAATAATAAATAAATATAGAAAATTTACATAGATGTGAAGAATCAGAAAAAAAAAATGTACAAAATTTAAAAACACCAATAAAATGTAGATATTAATAAATGCATGAATAAGTTTTCATAATCTGTCCAATTGAGGAAGCAACCAAAAAACTACACACATTTTGACTGATCAATCAACGGTTGCGGCAACAAACATCAACACTTTTATGGCTGATTCATAAACATCCTATGGGATTAATTAAAATAAGCAATTCATTTAAATTCCATAGGCTACTTCCAAATTAATACTCAAAGTTTGAATAGTGCAAAATAGATGAAGTTTAAAACAATTCAATAAGATCCATTTGCAATAACAGATGAAGTTGAAAACAATTCAATGTCCATTCGCAATAACAGCAATAACTTCAAGAACATTAACTGAATTGGAAAGAATATTCTATTTACTCAAGTTCATTGATCAAGACAAATTTATTGAAGACATGTGACATTCCTAAAAATCTATAAAAACTTCAAATTTGTCCCAAAATGGTGCCTGCTTCAAAAACTTTGACATCAGATGGAGATTATTCAACACTCTAAGATTTTGTGGAAGCTCCCATCAAAGTCCCCATAGAACTCAATCTGAAAAAAGAAAAAAAGGAAATATAAGTAGTTTTGAAAGGTGAGATCGCACGATGCATCCCGGTGACTTGAGATCATGCCTACACTGCTATAGTTGTGATGACAATGCAGCACAAGAACATCCCTAACTCAATTGAAAATGAGTCAACGATTTGAAATGATCTTAATCCTATAGTTGAGATGCTATAACTGGAAAAGGTAGATGAGTGTCTCCCAACTTCTTCCTTCTTTAAAACATACACAATAGCACTAAACTTTGAGTTGGGAGTGATAGTTCCATGCTTAGCCAAAACTACACCTCTTGCATAAAACAATGGTTTGTTCAAATTTTAGTAAATAACTAAAGTTAGAAATTAAATGATTAAAAAATTGAAAAAATATTTTTGCACTTAGAGCCCACTCCAATTCAATATCAACATAGAATCCAAAATTCAATCGACAAAGTATGTATCATCTTTATAAACACTAAAAGCATTTATAGTAAAATCAATGTGGAACTAACAAAACCAACCAAGTCCTTACCAACTTTAGCAAACAACACTTTGTTACCCTTTTAACTTTTCATTCAAACAAAGCTTCAAGGATACATGCTCTTTTGTTTGAGTAGTAGTAGCAGCCATGATAGTTGATACTAACAACTATCATTTAAAACTGAATCTTATGATGATGAACTTTTCACGCAACAAAATGTTCTAATACTAAACTATATGACAAACTTCTAAATGTTTGCTATTATGAGTAATATGCATATAATCAAGAAAGCTCAGATATGCATGGAAATTTAACTTCTTGTGCGATCCTGTCATTAGAAGAATCATCTTCTGAATCTTCTGGTATTGTTTCTTGAGGCTTATCAAATGGCCTAGTACAACGAGAGCCACGACAAACACCACATTGAAATGGAACATAAATCTAGTCAATCCCGCAAGGCCGATCCAGTACCAATATGAATGTGGGAAGAACCCACGGGTATCGAGATATTGTTCTCCCAAATCAAATGTAACTTATAGTAAGTATATAAAATAAATCAGGCATGTACATCTTTCAATAAAAAATTAGATGTATTAAAAAGTTGCCAGCAAGTTCAAGAAATTACAGTGTGCCAATTATGCCCAAGAATTTCATTGTCCATCAAAGCATTTTGCCCATACATCAAAGGTGAGATCCAGTAACCCCAAATACACCACTTTTTGATATCCTCTACTTCTCAAACATTGCCATTACTTTCTTGTTCATCCACTTCTGAAGCCTTGATTATGAAAAACAAAAAAGTGTCAACGGAGTAAATGAGGTGGATATGTAAAGTTTGTTAAGCCTGAAGTTTATCAATTTCTTCCCTTGATTTACCAAGATCGCAAGAAGAAAAATCATAATCGGTTCCACTTTTACCAAACTGCTGGTTTTCAGAAGCATACATTCATGCTTCTCTATCAACTTATCCACCCTCAAAGAGTCGTCTTTTGTTCCATCTCCATTTGTTTTACCTAGAACAAAATAGAATGAGGATATAGTTCTTTAGCACTCAAGTTTGAAGGGTATAGAGTATTGACAATGGCAGTTAAACTATTACATCATTTTTCATTGTCTTCCTTTAAAGATTATTGTCACTAAGTTTATGTTCAAGATTTTCTGTTCTCTAATTATGCCACTGATTTCCTTGTCATTTTGCTTAATTTTCTGACAAACTGCATTCAGCTCTGACTGAATTTCATCAACATTATTCCTTGCAACAACAACCTACATCTTAGAGGTATGAGGATATAATTCTTGCTTTACCAAAAGAAATCAAATCAAAACAATTCTTGTTCTATCATCAACTGATAAGGGATGCAGCAACCCCAACATACCATTGTTTATAAGCTCTACAGACAACTCAAAAGGTTTAAGATCCAACTAACAAAGGAACCTTCCTCATAAAAAATTATCAGCTGGAATAGGATATATATATATATATATATATAAACGAGGTAATTGTTGAATGCTGATAATGATCCGCATCATCTGAAGCGTTATGATTGGAGTTGGAAGGGGAGGAACGTTGATTACCTAAAATAAAATACAAAAATTTTGTAGACAATCATAAAAGTGGCATAGGGAGGTGTTGCTCCCTCCTTATAACCTACAAAAAATAACATAAAAGTGACATTAGTTCATTCCTAAGTTCAAGGTATACAACTAAACCAGATAAAATAAGTTGCATTGACAAAATAGATTATTGAGTCCAGTGATTAGTTTTAAAATTTGCCAACTTTCATCGCTATTTGTCATGTCTAATATCATTTTAAACATTTGTATCCAAACACTATATACCAAAATTAAATACTACCTTTAGAAGAAGATTGTCTAATATGCTTCCACGCTTCCACGCTTCCAACATTTGAGTCATAACTTCACGAACTAATTTTTACCTACACTGAAAAAACACACTTCTTATTCACCATCAAATTACCATAAATAAACACTAAGAATCAAAGCAGAGGGTGAAAATAGAAAAATCTTATCATTCTCAAAAACTTTCAAAAACTCAGACTTACTCCGACAAAAAAATCTCTCTCGATGTTACCCAACACCACCAGCGTCTCCGCCACAGCCTTCCTCACCGTCCAATCACGGTTACTCAGCGATTCCATACATAAAGCACGAAACCAACTTCAATGACGCTTCTGATCAGCACCAACATCGCCGATTTATCCTTATAAAGAAGATGGAAAAGGGACAAAAGGAAAGAAATTTTCCAAAATGATTTGGAAATAAAGATAAGCGGAGAAGATGAAAAATGGAGTGACAAGACGAATACGAAAGTTTCACAGGCTCGAAAAGGAAATTGAATGGGTGAGAGAAATAGAGGTGGGGTTTATGAAATCAAATATATAAAAAAGTTGGAAGAGGAAATGAAAGGTTGTATTGGGGTCTAAATTTTCAAATAAAATGAATCAATTATCTTGAAAACAAAATCAGCACTGATTAGGCGTGCAACAAAAAAGAGTAAAAAAAAATCGTTTTCCAAATATGATGTAATTACTTTAGTCCAATCACAAAACGGAAGAGTGAATAATATTAAAAGGAATTGGGGCAGCATTTTTATATGATAGACAATTGATAGATTTTTTTGTCTTCCCCATATCCTTCCATATAAAAAGGTAATTATTTTTTTACGTGTATCAAGAATCCCTCCATATCCTTCAATTAATAAATAAAATAAAAAAATTAATGTAAATAATTAATAAAAAGGTAATTATTTTTTAAATCAAAGATTTCCTTTTTTAGAAAGTTTGCAAAACATGAGAATTGATGTGAGCATAACACTTGTCAAAATTGCCCAAAAACTCATTTTGCTTTATTATTATGTATGATATCTCGGTAACTCACGCGCCTATCTTACTGTATCACTCAAAAGATAAAAAACATGTGAAAAACTCAAATGTATGAAGCAACTATTCTCTTTCAGCTCCTTTTTTCAAAGTTTGATTCTTCAACTCATCATCATCACCAACCCATTATTAAGTAATGAACTTCTCCTTATTTATCTTATTTTTATGGGAATGGCGATAATTAGGAAGTTAGATGAGAATAACAGTGTTATAGAACTTTCCACTAATATGGGAGTCGTGGAGATATAGTGAAATTTTGTGGAGAATGTGAGGAAATTGGAAGGATCAGTCAATTATAAATTTATAGAATTAGTAATGTTTGACAGTTAGAATAGAGGCTCAAATTCTAGTGGTGATGGTGATACCATTTTACCATAGTTTTCCCATGAAACACAAAATCATTGATGGCGACCAAATCTTCGAAATATTTACAAGTGAATACTTTGAAACTATTTACACAATAGAGGAAAATGTGGTATCTTTTTGTAAGATCATAAACCTATCTGGCTCAGGCGACGAGGAAACCGTTGTTGGGTTGAATGTGGGCTTAGAATGGTCTGAAAGGTGAGCTTAAATAGACCTTTCCTCGATAAAAATATTTTCAAAGAGATTTTCTAAATCAAAGTTTAAAATGTATGGGAGTGGAAGTTTGAAAAGTTGAATTGATGTTGTTAACATACATTTTATGAGTTAATACATAACAAAATCTTATGGGTTATTGTTAATTAATAAGTTTTTAATTCTTATTTTATTGCATTTTAGATGTTCTTATTTGATTTAGCTTGGAGTACAATAAGTGCTCCATTTTGTTGTTTTAATGTTATTTTTATTACTTCAAGGTTATCAATGTCAAGTTGAGTCATGACTGCGGTGATCTACTGAGAGGAACTCAAAATAAAACAAAACAGAACCTGGCTAAAGGGAAAAAGATTGATGAATCCTGATGGTATCTAGGGCAAACGTGAAATGTAGGATGTTGAAATTATTGAAGGGAAATATTGGTTGTACTGAAAAGAAAACCTCATTTGAATCAAAGAAAAAAGAGGAGCGCTAGAAGATGAAACAAGGTACAATAGTACACTGCGCCACTTGTGCAGCGCCGCCTGCACCCATACTGTGGCAGTCTACCCGACTACACTTTGTCCCCCACCAATAAATCTTGTATCCGCTTCCTTGTTAGCCACGTTGAAAACCTCAGAGGATTACGCCGATTTCATAATGGGCTTGATGTGCTTTATTCACTTTTGGCTCATGATCCAAGATGACACAAGAATCCTATCTTGGGACAATAAATAGAACCTTATGAGATTGAAAAGAAGTTCAGCTATTCCAAGAGAAATACCAAAGTTATAATAATGAGGAATTGTGGAGAGTTGATAGAGTTTTTCTTCTTCTCACCCAATCCTATACTAGCTGCTAAATCCTGGCGCGACTAGAGTTTTCTCTTGAAGCTTATCCGACTCAAGAAGTTATCAAGTCTCTCTTAGATTTACATCTCTTTTTCATTATGTGTTTAAATATGTTCCTCTTGAGAACCATCTCTATAGTTTGTACTCAGCTCCGTATGAGCTAAATCTTTTGTAGGTGAGATATGAGAAATTAATTTTAAGTTGTTTTTATGTGATATGATGTGTGGTTGAGTGTATTGTTTTATTATATATTAACTTGTTTTAAGTTTACTTTTTTGCCTAATCAACTTAGTAGATTACAACTTGTTGTTGTGAGAGATCCAACAACAAGTGGTTTCCATAATAAAAATGGTTGAATGAGCAGGATAGAGATATTCACTTGCTTAGCTTGCTTAGATATAAGGAGCTACAATCATTGGGGTATATAAGAATACAAACAGACGTATATTAGGGTTACAAGTGATTCTTAGAGATTTGTCCCCTTGCCTTTTATATGCATGCTTTGATGTTGTAGAAATACACCACATGATCATTCTGACCTCACATGTCACGACACTGCACATCAGCATATATAATTACTTCTACAACATTAATGGACCATATCTATACTCAATAACTCTTGATATGTTTTCACCAATTTGTTCACATTATTTTCTTTACTTTAGGAACACACTGAACACTACAAATCACAAATTATTTTCTGTCTCTGCTCATGCTTGAGAACTCAAATACAATTAACTATAAAATCAATCTAAGTAAGTATATATTTCCATGTGGGTATGATACTCTTATTTTATCATTTGTTGCAATCAAATATACAAGTATACTTGCATGTGACAACATTATTTCAAGCAACAAATGTACACGTGAATTCAGTGATAACATAATGATAATGAATCAACTAATCAACAATATGATAATTAATCTAAGTTATTCCAAACAAAAAATGTTTGAATGGAATTTGATTAATTGTTACAACGATTTAGAATTACACATTTCTAGAATAGTCGCAAGATAGAACTGTTTAACAGACTAGATCTAGCACAAGCCTAAGTTTAAGCATTAAATTTCTATAAGTATTAAACTCTAATCACATGCAAACTAGAAAGCAATTGAAACCTAATAATATGTGAATTATAAATAAAAATTTATAAGAAATATTGGATAAAGAAAATGTACATCAATATTTATACTTGTGTTTACCTTAGATTTTGGTATACAATTGATAGTCTTTCAAAATTAATACTTTGATTACTTATAGGATCGACTAGATTGATTATATGACATATGTGTATAGTTTTGTTTAAGTTTTCTTACTGATGAATTCTTCGACGCTAATGGTGAATTTAAAATAGTACAAAGATGATGTATGAAAAATAAAGGCAAGAAAAGTAACTTCGACTGAAATTTAGAGGGAATGAAAATAATGTTAATGTAAGTAAACTGACATTGAAATAAAATATGGTGTTTCATACGTACATATTCTCATAAAACTCTTTCTCAACAACACTTAGATACTTTGAGTGACTTTGAGTTTGGTACAAAATTGAACACAAAAATCTAATGTTAAGATTCCTATATATACTACTTCGACCGTAACAGTAACGAATAATCTCTTCTCTAGAGGATGACACATTCTCGTTTGCATGCACTTCGCCTTTCATAGGTTTCCACGCGTCTTTTTAAGGAAGAGGTAAGGCTAAAATACATTTATCATCCTTATTTCAAATTATCTTCGTCGAACTCACTTTCGAATTATTTCAAAAACCTTCCAAGTCCAAGTGTAGCAAAATTTCGCCACTAAGACAACCTCTTCACCGGGTCTCAGTCGAAATCATCTAACTTCTCGTCGAAGTCAGCTTATTTACCTTAAATATTTCCTTAAGTTTTACTAGGACATCACACACCTTCTTGAGCGTCGATGGTCATTATGACCACTTTTCCCAAATGTCTCATCGAGACGTGCTATGCTGCAACTATCATCATTATCCCTATATTATAGAAGTAATGTGGCAACAGAAAGGGTAACTGTTTACTCAACCTCTCACAAGTATACACGTATCCCACTACCTTCTCCATTTGTCTTTTTAAAGGAAATTGGAACAATTTTTACCCATCTATAAATAGCCTTCATCTTCATCATTAGAAAATTTTTCGTCCCTGAGCTCATAATTTTCATTTTTTCTTGCGATTTTTCTTCAGAAACCAAACTCAGACAAGCTTTTCTCCTTCGAAACTTCACATTTCCAACAATGGCGCCTCTAAAGACCAAGAACAACAAAGCTAGTAAGCAAAAAGAGGATACCCCATCACATGTAACCCAGATTGCAACTATGTTGCTTGTTGGGAACCAGGAATACGTTTGCGAACCTCCTCTTCTTGAAGAAATATTCAAAATTTATCAATCCCAGTTCCTCTTACTATTGCTGGTGAAAATCATGAATATATGGGCCCTTTGCCTGGCTCTAACGTTGATGCTAAAAAACTAAAGGAGTTTTTTTCTACGTATCATCGTACAAAACCTATAGCTAGTAAGAAGAAAACTGCTGATAGGAAACCAGACTCTTAAGTGCAACCTGTATATGATGATCAGGAAAAGTCTTTGACTGAAGCTTTGTAAACAGAAAAATCCATTAATCTAGATTCCAAGCCTCACTATTCATTATTCAAGAACTATTCAAGACCTAAAGATTTTAAACCAAAAGTATTGAATGATTCCAAGCCTCACTACATAAAGGCTAAGATACAAGGTCAAAAGAAACCTTTCAAAACTAATCTTAAAGGACCCATTAGATTATTGGTACCTAAATTTGAAATTGTTTTTGTTGTAGATGTGCTTAAAGGGAGGGGAAAAACAACAGTCCTGGTACCTATACAATAGTCGCTCATGACATATGACAGTAGAAAAGCATACCCTAACTCTGAAAGAGGGAGGAAATGTGGGATTTGGAAGAAACCATAAAGGCAAGATCATTGATGTGAGTACAATTGGTAATTCTTCTATCTCTATTAACAATGTTTGCAGGCTCGACCTAACATAAGTTACTTTGTTTGCAGGCTTAATCAATTTTCGCCAAGTCCTACCACAACGCACTTACATGCTGCTTTCTAGATTCTCAAATATATCAAGTCAGCCTCGACTCATGGCCTTCTTTTCACGAGCTCTTCGTCAACAACAATCACAAAATTTGTTGATTCAAATTGGGGGTGCATGTCATGAAACTAGACGCTTTACTACTAGATTCTGTTTATACTTAGGCACTTCTCACATCTCATAAAAAAACAAAAAACAACATGTGGTTTTGAGATCGTCCTGTGAAGCTGAATACAAGGCGTTGGCCAATGCTACTTGCGAGGCTCAATGGCTCTTCTATATCTTCATTGATCTTCACATACCCCACCCAAAACCTGTTTCCATATATTGTGACAATAACTCTTCCATTTGAAGGTGTGAAAAACACTAGAAAAGGGGAATTTGAATAGGTTTTTAAAACACAAAGATTTTTATAAAAACATTCCCCTTTCTTGAAGCTACAAGTTCTTTACTATGAATAATAACAAAAAGATGCAAGAAGGAAAGAACTCAGTATTTTTATATTGGTTCACTTGAGAACTCTCAAGCTAATCCAGTCCACCCTTCCGAGGTGATTTTGCCTCTCTCAAGCGATTACTTAATCCACTATGACCGAACCGATTACAATTGCACGGGCCAACATCTGGTGACTAACGTTTGCACAGACAACCCCTGTGACTAACGACCTACACAGATAACCTCTGTGACTAACACCTGCACAGGTACCCCATATGACTAACAACCTCTAAGATTCTCTAGTCCTAGACTTCTTGAGACAGCTGACCTTCACTCGGTCTCTCAAGGAATGATCAAACAACCTTTGATCACATGTTTGTTTACAATATAAGTGCTTTTACACAAGCAGGATGTAAACTCTCTTTTTCAAATCTAAGACTAAAAGAAAAATGAAGCTATTAACAATCTATACAAAGTGAGTGTTTTTGTTGAAGTTCCTTAGCTTCTTCTTTGAGTCTTCAAGCCTTTTTTTATAACTAATAGAAAAATATAATCGTTGGAGGGCAAATTCTGAATCTTACAGAATGTTGGCAGCTTGCTTGTAGTGGGAGACAAGATAGTACGCAACGTCCGTCCTTTTCTTGGAGTGGAGCGAAACATTCGTATGTACCCTGTACTTCTGTACTATAGTGTAACGTTAACTTTTTCTTCTTGAACTTCAGAGGCTCTCAGCATGAGTTGGAAGAAAATGATTGAACATTGAATTCTTCAGAGCTTCAAGTCTTCAGAGTCTTTAGAACCGCATCTTCAGAGTCTTCGGCACTTGGTCTTCAGAATCCTTTTGTCTTCGGAAACTTGAGTCTTCAGAGCTTCAAGTCTTCAGAACCACGTCTTCAGAGTCTTTCAACACTTGGTCTTCAGAACTGGTTTCTTCAGAACTTTTATCAGAGTGATGACTTCAGATGCTTCTTCTTCTGAAGTTGTTGCTACTGTTCATCAGAACTTTGTAGCGCGGAAACATAACCTGATGGGTTCTGATGTTTTGGCCACGCCTTCTCATCAGAATCAAACCTGCTTGTTAAGTACTCAACAATAACAAACGTTAGCATAACAATAACAAAATTGTTCATACATATTGTTATCATCAAAACTCAGAGACGTATTGCATAACCAAATCTTGTTCTAACACCATTCACATTGCCAACAACCCGATTTTCCACGAATAAACCAAACACATCGAAATAAACTCTCATGTAGTCTGGGACAAAATTCAATCCAACATTATCCATCTCATGCTTATCCATTGTTCTTAACAAATTGCTGATATCTTCACTAAAGCCCTTTATTTTGGGAAATTTACAGTTTTATCAAGCAAACTAGGAATCAAGGTCATCCCTGGGCCAGGACAACTAGGCCTACGGCCCAGGGCCTCAAAAAATTGGACGAAGAGTAAAAAAATAATAATAAACATTAAATAATAAATCAATGATCGCTAAAAATATAACAAGTTGCAGCTATAGCCCAGTGATAATATAACAAGTTACAATTCAATTTTTAATGTTTTCCTGGCCTAGTTTACCTTATATATAACACTAGCATCTATATTTTAAAAAATTATAAAAAATTCATTTATTATTAAATTCAGTTCTATTATTTTTTATAACAAAAATATATTATTAAATTTTTTTATAATAATAAATTAAAATGTAAAAAGTTTAGTATTTACCGGGATCTCTAAAACGTCGGAACCGGCACTATTAGAAATGCACGACATTCATTTCAGTTGGAAAGTGGTGTTAAATATATTTAATTAATATACTTATTTTTATTGGTTAGGATTAGCCATAATTTACTGACAATTGGTTAGAGATTATGTAAACCAACTGGACCTATTATTAGGATTATTTTGGTGTATAAATAAACCGGTCCACCTGATGTAAATGATACAGTTGAAATTTAATAATAATAATAATAATAATAATAATAATAATAATAATAATAATAATAATAATAATAATATCTATTTATTTTTTTCATTGGCCTTGCATAATGTTGCATTTAATGTGGTGTATCCTAACAATAGTCAATCAACCCTCCATATTACAAAGAATCCAATGTTCCAAGAGGATACTAAACATATTGAAGTTGATTTTAAAATGCAACATTGGTCCTGTATATGCTCCCACTATTCCCAATCCCACTATTCCCAATCATTTGATACATTTACTAAATCACTTGATCCTACTGAGTTCTCATTTTGTTGCAGGACAAGCTGGACATTTGCAACCTGCATGCTCTAACTTGAAGGGAGCAATCAGAATAATTATCTGAATTGATTTAGAGCATTTCAATTGAATAAGTTGGTGTTAAAAAATGTGGTTGGATCTAATTCAACCCTACAAAATCGGTTAGTAGGGTGAGAATTGCTCTCACTTATAAGTACATGTTGGTCATATATTGTCCAATGCGAGACTCTTAACACCCCCTTCACGGCAAAGACTAGACAACTGGTGCGTGGAAATAAATGGTGGGTGGCCCGATAACGAAAACTTGATAGTAGGCGGTCCACCAAATCTTAAACGAAGCTCTTGATATCATGTTGAAATATGAGAGACTAAGAGATATTTGAATAAACGGTGTGTTTTGAAAAGTACTACAGAGACTTTATTATATATAAAGAGATTACAACTAATTACATGATATAGTCGATGTGAGGGACTATTCTATATAACAAATATCAACTGTTGGAATGTCTAATTGCATTATTTAAATGATTGGACCTGCTAGCATTCAATTAATAGCATAGCTGACAGCTTTGATATAGGACTATTATATAAGACTAATCATTGAAATTTGTTGTCACAAATTCAGAAAAACAAGTTGTATATACATTGGTTGACCTGCAGAGGAATAGACAGACGAATATGGTATCTGTAATTGCAAATTCAACCTAGGAGATGATTTCTACCAAGGCAAGAAAAAAAATCATGCAAATTCAAAATATACAAAATTGATTCTTTATTGTATATCTGTATTTGCATCAACTGTTTTGTAATTTCAACTTCTAGAAGGTATTTTGTGATATACATATGGAGCATAAGGTGCCAAAGTCCAATATTTAGGTATACATTACAATAGCTACAAATTTGACCCCCAAAACAATTGCAGCAACTTTACACTATCACTTACATTTTCAATCCTTATTTTGTGTAGAGTCTTGTGAACTTATACAATTTTGAAATATTTGGTTTCTATATAATTTATGGATTCATTTTATGTGACAATGCTCAAATATTATGGTTGATGTAAAGGTATAAGAAAATTATATTTATATCACCATTTCATTACGGAAAGCTTCCGGTGATTCGGATATGGTCAAGGGTTCTTCTAAGACCGTACTTAAGCACTGCCTGGTTACCCTCTCTGAATCCATCTCCATAGGCTGGTGAGCTATCTGACTCGATCTGGTGTTTAAAAAATTTACCGAGTTCCTTTTCAAAATCCGACCGTTTACCCTTCTTTGATGACGTGGAGGAAGGTGATGATGAAGACGACGAAGACGTGGATGATGATGATGCTTCTTCACTACCGGAGCCGGAATAGATCTCGGAGTCTAACCACATATGAGCTAAGACTTGGCATATTCCTTCTTCAACTTCTGGCCTAAGATTGCCATAGCCTGTCAGAAATACACAAAAGATTGTTCAACTTAACAATGAGATATAAAATTTTCGACATTGTTTTGATTACGGGAAAGATGAAACACTACCTTTAAGTCTAAGCCAAGCATGCATCATTTCATGAGCCAGGATTGATCCTGTCAGTAACCTGTAAATATAAAATCGCTGGGTTATGTTTTCATACACGCAAGTACTCTCTCTCGACATAAATATCAAAGCAAAAAATCATATGTATTTGGTCTACATTTGGTATCAGAAGGATACCTAGGAAGGCCATACAATACAAGTATCGCTGTTACTTCGCACCGACGTATCAGCCTAAAAGGCTCGGTTATCATATCTATGACACGGTAGCCTGCTCCTATACTCGGTCTCCTCAAGATCTGGAATTACAAAAATAATGAAAATTATAGTCTAATAAAATGATTATCAACGAAGATACGTTTTCATGAAGAAAAAAACATCCTTACAGTAGGGACAGTTTGCTCTTCTGACAAGCAAAGTCCTCGAGTTTCAGGTAAGTGGTGATGACCCTGCATTCAATATTGAAAAGCCGAAGAACAAATCAAAATCAGGACAGTAGAAAGAGTATATGATACAGAGAAGATAAAATTAAAACCACATTTCATGCATGAAAGGTTCAATACATAATAAACTATTACATTCTTTTCCCCCTCCATGGCTTCATTCAGCGCTTGTCTCTCAACCAAAAGCATAGGAATTTGCTGCTCTATTTTCATATGCAAACCTTCATAAAATTCTTGTATTTCAAGATAAAGAGGTTGGCATTCGTGAGTATCCATAATAGCCGAATCAAGACATTCAAGGCAGAGCTTTCGACCATCATCGAGCAACAGATATTTTGTGTCTGTTGACTGCACTGATTGGAAAATTTCATATCAATTGATGAAAGAAAGAAAGAAAGAAAGAAAGAAATTGAAAAACAAAGATAGAATGCCGTGTTGTCTATAACAACATGTGATGAAATATTTTGTGAGATGATGTAACTGACCTCCATTCTCTGACAGCTACAACAACGAGGAGTGCCATCACGCTCGTGTGATGGACAATATTTTTGCAGCCAGAAAGGATGCGCTCTATACTCAATGAGTCCAGCTGAATTTTGTGGGATCTATAAAATTTCAAATGAGCATCAAAATTTTGCAAAGCCTTTTATCAAACCGAGCACAACAGAATTGACAAAAAAGAATAATATTAAGCCAGAAATCAAACCAAATGCTACTTACAAAGATCTTGCAAACATCACACCTTGGGTGATGCAGCTCCTTATAGCACAATTTATGGTAAGGGCGATTTCCAGACATGGAATACTGCAATGAATAAAGGTCCAAGTAGTATTTACAATCATATTATCTACAAAAAAATCAGTCTCGCAGTGCGCAACAATCAAAACAAGACTCCAACCTCATAATCAGTGATTGGCAGTTTGCAAGCATGGCAACAAAAACATTCTGGATGCCAAACAGCTCCCATGCAACTCAAAAATCTTCCATGGCCAATCTCGGCATTGCAGCCAGCACAGATTCTGCAAGCACGTTGTCCAGTAACCATTTTAGTCTGTGGTGTTATATATCTTAGTTGTGGCAAATTCATTTTATGATATTGAGACATACAAACTATAGGTAGAAATTTCGTCTGCCGCGTAGTTACCTGTATACAGGCGGAAAGAGGTTTGTAAAAGGTTGAAATATAGAATCGGTGTGAGATCGAGGAGGTGAACCAATGCTCAAACTTTCTTGAATAGCCCTTGCAAGTTGTTCATCTTCCTCAAGTTGAACTTCGTCAAGACTCGTGTCTTCATCCTGTTGAATTTTAGCTATATGGTCATCTTCTTCTTGCTTAACATCACTATCATGGTCATCTTCGTCTTGTTTAACATCATCAACATGTTCATCTTCTTCGTCATCAAGTGGACACAGTTCATCATCTTCCGATTCAGAATCATCCTCTGAAGTATAATGCGTCGGAAAAAAAAAAGAGAGGCCTTTTAAAACGAAGCCACACAAAGAAGCATTTTAACCACTGATTTGCAAAAGCATAAATCTTACCTACAACTTTTTTCCCTTTAGGATCTTCCTCTGAAAGGGAGAGCGCAATTGCGCGATCAATTTCTTCTCTCTCAAAATCAGTCAAATCATCCTGCACTCACAGTTCACCAATATCACAACTTCAATCTCTTTTAAAACTAAAAAAAAAACCTAGTTTTCTTACTATATATAAAAGAAACTGTTATTACCACGGAACCATCGTGATTATTCGAATCTCTGTCATGTCCATATTTCCCATCATATCCTCGTCCCGAATATTTATGATTCGAACCCTTTAGCAACTTGGTTAGCCAACCCATGTAACCTTATTTTCCCTAGGTTGGAAAACCTTATCTCAAAATTCACCTACAATTTGCATAGAAAAATGAAACTTTATAGATTAATCAAGCATACCAAGAATCTACAAGTCATCAAAGTTCAATCACCCTTCACTTCAAATGCAGCATGATAATTATTACAATTACAATCACAATAAAAATTGCTATTTGAATATTGAATCTTAAGGTATCAAAAGCATACAGATCAGAGAATAAGCTTGGTCTAGATAAAACTCAAAAGGGAAAACCAAAATTACTCATCAGAAAGCCAGAAATCAGTTGAATTCCAAATCCAAATCCAATCAAACACCCAAATATAGCTGGAAAATCAATAAACTTGAATTGAATTGCTTCAAAGAAATTCAAATTTCACATGCCAGGAAAAAGGGAAGAGAAAAAAAAAAAAAGACCTTTTCACCAACCCCACCATCTATATTGATTGAAAACACAGCAAACACAGCAAACAACAGAAAAAACCCATGATTGAAAATTTAAAAGTAAGAAACTTTTTGGTGCCACAAGAGAACATACCAGGAAAAGATTAGGAATGAGATGAATATAAAATGCAATATCTGATTCATATTAAAACATAGTCAACCACATAGTAACATGGTTAGAACTTTCTCTCTCTATATATATAAACATATGTGTCTGTGTGTTCCAGAATTAGCTTTTTATGAGTGCAAAGAGTGAAAAGTAGAAAGCAGTACTTTGATCCTACGCAAATATAGGCAAATCCAAAAGTAATAAGAAACGGGTGAGTATTAATTCAACGACACTGTGGTGTATCTACTGTGATGTGACGTGGGTCCATTTTTCTTTGTCTTTTTTCTTACTGCATTCTACCCAACGTAATTGATACCATAGAATAGAATAATAGGAAAAAAGGTTTTGCGGTTGAAATAGGATTGGGAAAGTGGGGAGGGTGAAAGATACTGGTTTTGGTTCAATTTGTGTTATGCTATAGTGATGACTAAGCCTAGAAGCAACTCTTTTCGATGCTGCCGTATTCTTGTGATTCTATTTTGTGGTGATACTATAGGCTTGTGTTGTGGTTTTTTCTTTTGATTATTTTAAGGATTTCCTAATTTGATGCTTTATTATGAAAAATTGTATTCAAAAAGTTAGTTCAAAAACTAGTATGTGCATTTATATGATTATTGTCTAAAACTAGTATGAGATTTCAAGAAGGAAAAAAATTTATTAAGCAAAATTTATTATAAGTATAAAGGTGCTCAACCCATTACAAAAGGAGAAAAATAAAAGAAAATATTTAAACAATTTTCAGGAAATCTAAGGGAGGATGCAACCAATTGTAGAAAGTTGTTAGTTTCCTTCCTTTGTTTTCAATAGCCAGTTAATTCCAAGAAACAACTTTAATATTCAACACCAAATCAATTATCTTTCTCAAAAATAATATTGTTGCGCATTTTTCAAATGGACCAAGTCACTGTGAGCCATAGCATATTAATCTTCTTCTTTGTTTTTCCTATCATCCCATTTGTAAATTGTATAAAATGATTAACACCAACAACCTCCTCTTGAAAATACAATTTTAGCCATCCAAATATGTTTTCCCATACTCTCATACTGATGATACATTTAAAAAATAAGTGCTCTAAATTTTCGATATTGTCGCCACATAAAACACAAACATTCTCATTATCATTATGAAGGATCCCTCTCCTTGCAAGTAGATCTTTAGTTGTCAGTCTATTAATCATCACTCTCACCCAAAGACCTTTACCTTTGAAGGAACCGAACTTTTCCAAAACGTCAGCAAAGTCCCATTTAGAATGATAGTGATTGTATCTTCAAGCTCTTTCTCCCTCAAACTGTTGTAAAAACTTCTAACAGAGAATAACCCGTCCTTGTTCGGCCACCAGTTGAATGAGTCATTCTCGTTTTGATTTAAGTTAACCGACGACAATAACTCTAATAAGTCAAAAGCTTCCAATGTTGCCTCCGGATCAGCCAATACATCGTCAGCCTTCACATGTAAATCCCAACTCCAACCAAATTGATTTGTGCTCCCTATCTCACAAACCAAACCCGAAGGCTTTGTGCAATGTTTAAACAACTCAGTAAAAGTTATTTTCATGGGACATTCACCAATCCATCTGTTGTTCCAGAATAGAACTAAGCTACCTGCGTTAGTAGTGTAGTTAATATTACCTGCAAAATAGTCAGAAATGTTAGTTTTCACGGAGCTTGCCATTAACAAATCCTTCCACCAAGTAGAGTCTTTTCTACTTGTTTTAAAATCCTTTCCCATCATCACAGCCAATTGTATGTCGCCATATCTCACACGCAAAATTTGTCTCCAAATCATGCCATCTTCCTTCAAAACCACCCACTTCCACTTACAAATCTAAGCTTTATTAAAATAGCCTTTGTGTCTAATGCCAAGACCTCCTTCCTCTTTTGGTTTACAAATGTTGTTCCAACTCACCCAGCTAGTGCACCTCTTATCCTCCTTACCGCACCATAAAAATCTGCTCTGATTTTTGATCACCTCCTTTATAATCTTGATGGGGGCTTTAAAAAATGACATAGTATAAATTGGAATACTAGATAATACTGAGTTCAACAATGTTACCCCCAATAGATAATAGACGAGCCTTTCACATTAACAATTTTTCTTCATACTATCCACCACCAGATTCCAATTTGTGCATCTTCGTGGATTCGCACTCACCTGTATGCCCAAGAACTTGAACGGAATTACATCCCTGCAGCAGTACAGAAAGTGAGAAACACTTTTCATAAACTCTTATTTCACATTTATATCATATACTTTGCTTTTAAAGAAAAATTTATTACACGTTTAACGTGAGTCGTGGGCCTAATTTTTTTGTTGTTGTCCTTTTTAAAGTTGTAGGTAATATTTTTTTAATATTTATAATGTGCCTGATACCTCTGAAAATCTAACATTGTTCTCAAGAATTTTCGGAGATGGAGTATTTGAACGGTGCTAAAGGTAATGAAATATTTGAATGGTGCTAAAGGGAGGTGAATAATATGACGGTACCAAAGAGAATGAAATATTTGATCAGTGCCAAAGGGAATGAAATATTTGAACGGTGGCAAAGATAATGGAATAAAGGGAATTCAATATTTGGACGGTGCTAAAGGTAATGAAATATTTGGACGGGGTAAGGATCTTCTCCATTTCCTAAAAGAAATTGAGAACTTCAGTATTATAGTTTTATGTGTATAAAGTCAAATAAAAAATAATTATATGTCACATGTCTTGGATATGCGTGTTTTTTACACACAAAACTATGGTAATGGATAAAATTGAGAAACAGAGAAATGGAAACGATCTTAACCCATTTCGACGGTGCAAAGTTAATGGAATAGAGAGATTGGAATATTTAGACGGTACCAAGGAAATGAAATATTTGGATGGTGCCAAAAGAAATGGAATATTTGGATGGTGCCAAAGAGAATGGAATATTTGACTGTGCCAAATGTAATGGAATATTTGACTGTGCCAAATGTAATGGAATATTTAGACGGTGCCAAAGGGAATGGAATGATGCCCAAGGGAATGAAATAGTTGGACGGAGCCAAAGGTAATGAAATAAAGGGAATGAAATATTTGGATAGTGCCAAAGGTAATGGAATATTTGGACGGGATAATGATTTTCTCCATTTCCTAAAAAAGAATTGAGAACTCCATTACTATAATTTTATGTGTATAAAATCAAATAAATATTAATTATATGTCACATGTATTAGATATGCATGTTTTTTTACACACAATTATGGTTATGGAGAAAATGGAAACACAAATAAATGGAAAGGATCTTAACATATTTAAATGGTGTCAAAGGTATTAGAATAAAGGGAATGGAATAATTGGACGATGCCAAAGATAATGGAATAAAATGAAATATTTGGACCGTGTCAAAGGGAATGGAGTATTTGGACGGTGCTAAAGGTAATGGAATATTTGGACAGTGCCAAAGGGAATGAAATATTTGGATGGTGCTAAAAGGAATGTAATATTTGGACAGTGACAAAGGGAGTGAAATATTGATCGGTGCTAAAGGTAATGGTATATTTGAACGGTGCTAAAGGAAATGTAATATTTGGACGGTGTCAAATGGAATTGAGATCATCATCAAAGTGAGCTGACTTCAAATTTAATTTCACTATTTAATTTCTCATAATATTTTTTCTTATCATCTTTATACATGATAATATTTTGGATTAAGTATGTTTTTGGTCCCTATTAAAAAAATGACATGTTTTGGTTCCCATAAAATTATTATGCACGTAATTTTAGTCCCTGTTGTTAAACCGATGTGCATTTTTAGATGATTATTTTACAAACATGTTTAGAACGTTATAAAAAATTCCTCCAAAAAAAAGGAACTCAAAATTTTGATTTCTCAAGATTTGCATTAATTTTATCATTATCTTTTGAAATTTAAAAAATTTATTTTAATTCTTCTCATTTTAAAAAATTCTATAATCTGGTAAAGAAACATTTTATAGTATTCTAAACACGTAGGAAAAAAATTATTCAAAAATTTAAAAATTTAAGGATAACTAAACAGTTTTTTAAAATTTTAAAAAATAATAAGGATTAAAACTGAATGCATAAAAATTTGAAGGAACTAAAATATGTCATTTTTTATATGAACTAAAAATAAAATTTGAGATATTTATAGCGATCAAAAATAATTTTACCATAATATAATATTTTTTATCTGCTTGTTTGAGAGACATACCTTGAGATTGAACATAATCTTTCATTAATTACAATGACATAATAAATGGACAATTTTGTAGAATCAAAGAATTCATCATGTCATTATATTATATATTATTAAAATTGCGGTCATCCCTTTATAATAAATTGTTGGAAGGAAATTGTAGAATACTACAATTTACCGAATAGTGTTCAAGTTTAACTCAAATATTATCATGACAATATTTTTGAAGTACAAGAGTTTAGACACTTTCAACTCTTGATGAATTATCACGATAGTTGTAATCTCTACCATCCCAAATTATATTCATTAGGAGTTACACTTACCCCTATTAATATTTTATTATTGAAATTAGTTAAGTTTTTTTTTACTTATTTTATTATCATAAATCCATGCTAAAACAATGCTATTTTAAATTTATATATTTTATTTTCTCTATTTTTTCATAGAAATTATAGAAAAATTTTGCAACATTTTTACGAGAATACAAGTACACTTTCTTCTTTTATACGATAAGTGGCGGAGTCCGGATGAAATTGTTGAGGGGCCAAATATTTTAAAAAAAATTAACAAAAAAATATAATGTTACACATGTTTATTCACTTATCCAAGTGCACTTGAATGAGATGGTAAGATATCTCTTCCGTTTTATTTAAAAGTTCTAGATGGATTCGACTCGAAGGATTAGTTTATGCAATTGCGCGTAGAGATATCTCATTTCTACCCAAAAAAATTCATTCTATCTGTTTTCACTTTTTATGTTACTAGCAAAAATAAATGTATAAATTGTATTTTTTTTATAAAAAAAAACTCTTGTGCAAAAGTGTGTCAAATTATACTATAAAATTTATTGATACATCTTCAAAAATCAACTAATCATTGTCAACATAAATCAACTAATTATTGTCAACGTGTCTAGCAATATTATTATATTATTGTGTGCTTTATTTTTGTAGATTTACTATTTCTATATGCTCTTTGTTCAATAATTTTGTATAGTGATAATTGATTGAAATTATTTTACGTGAAAGAAATAATAACCAAACAATCTATGCGTGTTTGTATGCGAGGAGGAAAGAAAAATAACAATCAAATAAAATATGAATGAGAGTGTAGAAAAAAAATACATTTACAACTTATTTTAGAACAATTTTAAGAAATTGAATTGGATGAACATTATCCTAATAAATAAATTGGATAAAAAAATTTTAAAAAATTATTAATACTTTTTGACAACTCAAACAATTCAAACCAAATTCATGAGAATGAAGAAGTGAATTTAATATAATATTAAGTTTGATGTTGAGGTTGTAGTTATACGACATATCCAATCGGCCACTGTGTATTTTTTGTAACATGGTGCTTGATATATTTATAAATATTAAATTTTACAAAAAAAATTATATATTATATCTATTTTATAAAAATATCATTAAAACATTGGGGTGGCCATAGCCACTCCGTGTCCCAAGGAAGATCTACCCCTGTATACGATGATAATGAGAAAAAAAACACTTGTTTTACTCAATATTGAAGATTCATATAAAACAAAACTAGCATACGAATTAAACAATTTATATGAATCCAACCTCTCTTTAAATTAGGTGATAAAATTCGGCTTATGTTTCATGCTCATTCACTCAACAACAACAAGTACCATTTTTCAAAATTAATCCATCGTAATATATGCCTTTTTGTTTATGTTTAATTTTTACATTGTATAAATTATCACCTTAATCCAAAACCTCACAAATTTAAACCAAAAACTTCACACTCAAAGCATGTGATAGGAGAACACACCAAACAAATCAAACCTCAAACTTTCTTCAACCTTAGCCAAGACAGCCTACCCCATCAAAACCAAGGGATACCCAAAAATACTACACAGCAGATACTTGAGCCAGACGTGGAGAAAAATGACAACACCGAAACGCAAATGGAACGTAAGCGATGACGCGAACAATTTAAAGAAGAATGGAATGTCACCTATGTTTCATCTCAGCATTTTTTATCGGCAAGTCCTGGCAGCCAGGACTGCCGAGACAAATGAAAATCCTCAGTTGGAATTGTCGGGGATTGGGCCACCCGAGAGCAATTCCGAATCTACGGAAACCGCCTCAGCAACACCAACCAGATGTTATTTTTCTGTCAGAGACTCTAGCAAAATCCCAGAAGTTAGAAAATGTGCGAGTTACGTTGAAGTTTGACGCGTGCTTGACTGTTGATGTTGAAGGGAGAAGTGGTGGCTTGTCGGTGTTGTGGAAGAATAAGGTTAACTGCCATGTTTTGAATTTCTCGAGAAATTGCGTGAACATATTGGTGCAAGATGAGACCAAAGGTGAGTGGAGATTAACTTGTTATTATGGATGTCCAGAGAGAAGCATAAGACGTATTGCATGGGATATGATATGTAACCTTCGCAATATGTCAGAGGTGTCGTGGTCTATCGTCGGTGACTTTAACGATCTGTTATCTCAACAGGATAAAGTGGGCATACATCCTCATCCTAACTGGTTGTGTACCGGCTTTCGTCAAGCGGTTAGTGATTGTGATCTTATAGATATTTTGATGGTGGGGCACCCCTTCACTTGGATTAAAAGTCGAGGGACAGATTATGTGGTAGAGGAGAGGCTGGGTAGAGCGCTCGCTAGCTCTGATTGGATGGATCTTTTCCCGAATGTAAAGCTCACAAATTTGATAGCCGCCCATTCAGATCATAGCCCTATCTTACTGGAGTGTGATCCGATTCTTCGATCTCGTCGTAATCATACATTCAAGTTTTAGAATAGCTGGCTACAGGAGACAGATATTGAGGAAGTTGTTACTAGAGGTTGGCAGCAGGGAGGTCATGTTGATGTCGTAAATAAAATCTCTTCTTGTGCAGAGGAACTGTCTCGTTGGAATCGGTCGAAGTTTAAGATGAAAAGATCAAAGTTAAATTAATGTATCGCTAAGATGGAAGCCTACAGGTCGGGGAATGATGATGTGTCGACATCTCGGTTTTTTGAAGCCCAGAGAGATTACAACAGGTTGCTGATCCAACAAGATACTTACTGGAAGCAACGTGCGAAAATGCACTGGCTACAGAATGGTGATTTGAATACCAAGTTCTTTCATAGGTCCGCGACGTTGAGGAAGAATTTCCAGAAAATTGCAATGCTGTTTGATCAGAATGGGGTCGAAGATCATTCCGAAGAAGGCATGTGCACAATAGCTAAAAGTTACTTTGATACTTTGTTTGCTCCAAAACAGGGAGATACGGATCCGATATTAAGGCTTATTCAGCCTTCCATCTCTGAGGCGGATAACGCAGCCCTGGTACAGCAAATTTCTAAGATTGAACTGCAAGAAGCCTTTACTGATATACATCCCGACAAATCATCTGGCCCTGATGGATTTAATCCGGCTTTTTATCAACATTATTGGGGAGTATGTGGGGATGATATTTTTGAGGCGGCTAAGGTGTGGCTAGATAGAGGTTACTTCCCAGCAACTCTAAATGATACAAATATTTGCCTTATTCCGAAGTGTGCGAATCCTAATGATATGAATGACCTTCAACCTATATCGTTGTGCAATATGGTCTATAAGTTGGTTTCGAAACTCCTTGCCAATAGACTTAAGAAGGTTCTGTCCAAATGTGTTTCGGAAGAACAATCGGCGTTTGTGGAGGGTCGGTCTATTCTTGATAATGCAATGCTCGCTATCGAAATTATTCATGCTCTTAAGAGGAAAACGAAGGGGAATATTGCTCAACTGGCTCTTAAAATTGATATTAGTAAGGCGTATGACAGGGTGGATTGGGGTTTTTTGAAAGGTATGCTTGAGAAGATGGAATTTGCGGATAGGTGGATTCAGTGGATTATGATGTGCGTAACCTCGGTTCAATACTCTGTTCTAGTAAACACGAAAAATATGGGACCTATTCATCCGGGAAGAGGATTGAGACAAGGGGACCCACTGTCCCCGTATCTCTTTATCCTTATATCAGAAGGCCTTTCCGCTCTCATCTAAGGAGCTGTTTCTCGTGGAGACCTTCATGGTGTCCAAATATGTCGGGGGGCACCTAGTGTGTCCCACCTCCTTTTTGCTGACGATTGTTTTTTATTTTGCAGGGAAAATCTATCTGAAGCGACAAACTTGATGGGGGTTCTTAACACCCATTCAGAAGCGACGGGACATGAAATACATTTTATCAAATCTGAAGTGTTCTTTAGCCATAATATAAGTAAACCAGCTCAGGAGGACCTAGCAAAGTTAATGGGAGTGCGACATGTCTTAGGAACAGGGTTGTATTTGGGATTATCGTCGATGATTGGTAGAAGTAAGAAGGCGACTTTTGGGTTTATCAAGGATCACATTTGGAAGAGGATCAACTCGTGGAAAGGTAGATCTTTGTCCAAAGCCGAAAAAGAAGTGATGATTAAGTCGGTTCTTCAGTCTATTCCCTCTTACATTATGAGTGTGTATATTATTCCTGATGGAGTGGTTCAAGAGATTGAAAAGATGTTGAACTCGTTTTGGTGGGGTGGTGGAGGAAACAATAAAGGGATTAGGTGGTTGGCCTGGGATAAGCTAAGGGGGTCAAAGATGGAAGGAGGTTTGGGTTTCAGAGACTTTAAAGCTTTCAACTTGGCTATGGTGGCGAAACAAGGTTGGAATATGTTAGCAAAACCTCACTCTCTTGTCTCTCGAGTTTTTAAAGCTAGGTATTTCCCTCGTACTTCCTTCCTTAAATCCTCTCTTGGTTATAATCCTAGTTTTGTTTGGTGTAGCCTATGGAAATCTAGAGAGGTTTTAACACTTGGGTGCAGGTGGAGTATAGGGGATGAAAGCAATATTAAGGTGATGAATGAACCTTGGCTCAGAGGGCAAGGGGAAGGGTGTGTGATTGGTCCTCAGAGGCAAGGTGTGTACAATATTTCTGTTAACAACCTTATGTTACCTAATATGAAACAATGAGATGTGCAAGTAATTTAGAATTTGTTTGATCCTGTAGTGGCGATGGATATTCTTAAGGTTCCGCTTGTGGAGGAGGTTGTTGAAGATAAGATGATTTGGAAAGATGAGCAAAATGGGACATACAGTGTCAGATCAGGTTATAGATTATGGAGGAATTCCCAAGCAAACAGATGGAGTAAAAGGGTGGACGGTAATTGGAGTAATTTGTGGAATAACATAGCTCTCCTAGGGCCAAACATTTGCTATGGAGATTTTGTAGGGGCTGCCTTCCGTCTCGGTCTAGGCTCAGTCAACATTTTGTCCAATGCCCGGTTCATTGTCCAAGGTGTGAAATCGATGATGAGGACGATTGACATATATTTTTCGGATGCAATTCCATGGTCCAAGGTTGGCGGGCAGCATGTTTGTCATATTTGATTGAACCTCGTATTCATAATTTTAATGACGCTAAATCCCTTATTCTTGATATTTGTAATAGAGAGGATAGAAGGGATGCCGGTAGGTTCGCGGTGCTGGTGGATGAAATCTGGAAGAATAAGAATAATATTGTTTGGAATGATACGCGAGAAGAGGCGACAAAAATTGGGTTGCAGGCCTATTTCAATTGGCACGATTGGTTCTTAGCTAGAGGGAATGGGGATAGGGTCCAGGAGCCTCCACCACCTACAATAGCTTGGGCACAACTAATCGAGGGTGGTGTGTTAGAAACAATGGTGGACATTTTATTGTTGTAGGAGTAGCTTGGGACTACGGTATGTTACCCAATAATGTTGCGTAAGCCATGGCTTTGAAAGAAGCTATGCAAGGTGCTATTTTCCTACAGTTGAATAATGTTATCTTTGAAAGCGACTCTCAATTGGTGGTGCAAGCTATTCTCTCAAATCACATTGGAAGATCCGAATTTAGTCATGTTATTTTAGCCATTAAGAATTTGTTACATCTTTTTTCGAACTTTGAGGTAAAGTTCATCAAACGCCAAGCGAATTCAGTTGCCCATATGTTAGCTAAGGCGGTCAATTCTTGAACTAGGCGTCATGTTATTAATGAGATTCCTCCTTGTATTATTTCGCATTTGATTAATGAAAGTCGTTGAGTTTGTTTGTGTAAAAAAAAATTATCATCTTATATTTAATAATAGTATCATTTTCCATCTACACATCAATAATTTCTTACTCCTCGGTTCATTTCCTAAAAACGGTTATATCAATTCCTTAACTTTTTTTATACTACATTTTACAAATTTTAATTTAACAATGAAAACAAATAACGAGCAGCAACACGAGCTGTATGTTATTAGTTAAAATATACTATTCGAACTATCTCTTAAAAAATACAACTTTTTTCTTTCCTGATTGAAAAATCATGTAATATTATTAACAAAGTCAAAGTCATTCTGAAGAGTACTCTCCAGGCCAATTAGCATGCCATTATGCTTTCATTTTGGAATTAGACGAACATGACACGTGATTAGTCACTTCTTGTGTTATTGGAAGGTGGCCAGTCCCTTTTCCAAATTTTGGTGCTACCAAGCTGTTGCTTTCTTTAGCATATGCAAGATCGAGAAGGAAAGGAACCCATCATTTATTCAAGGAAGAAAATAAAAAATTATTGACCCTTTTATAACTTATGCAACACCTTATATTCATTCACCAACCATGAAGATTTGTTAATCAACGGATTTCGTGGAGTTTGAATTCTATATACATTATGAGTTTCCTACGTTTTCATTCATTTAGGCATCTAACTTTTTCATAAGAGAAAAAAAAAGTTTATTGTGTACGTGACTTATAGCTAGTATATGTTGTAAGGACAAAAATGTTGTAAGCTATTATATTAAGAATGCATATGTCTATTAAATGTAACGTGTTTTTCAGAAAACGGATTGGCTTTTGGGTTTGGATGATGTTGTGGCCAATGAGCCATTCTAATGGCGAATATACTAAAGACATTAGATAAAGTGTAACAACTATTTAATGGCTTTTGATGTCATCCGCAAAAGAGATCCTTAGACTTTTGTGAATCGCCTTTACCTTTCGGTTAGTGGCAGCTAGTGAAGAATGACGAAATATTTATATTGTGTATATTGGCAAAAAGACTCACAAGAGGCGCCGCGAGATCACCAAGGAAAGGCGGCGTAACATGTCGCCTATGCCTGTCCCCTGGCTGCTTGTCTATTGGAGCGGACATCTATTTTTTGGTTGCGCTGCCACAATGGGCCACGTTTGTGAAAAATGTTGATTAAAAACAAAATTTTTGAGAAAATTAGAGTTTAAAATCATTTGTAAAATAAACAAAGAAATAAACAGCAAAATAAAAAAATGGAATAACATTGAAAAGAGAATAAACAAAAAAAGATAAGGGAAAGAGAAAATCACCTATAAGCAAAAGATTATGTGTGTTACAAATTGAAATAATTGATTATAAGAGATTCCAATTGATCAGACATTTTCTTAATCAATAACTATGCCTTAAAAACTTTTTTGAACTTTATTGTTGAATGTCCAGAGCTGAAGAAGGACCAGCCAAAGAAAGGAAGCTTTCAGAAAGAACAACTTCATAAACAAGGTCAAGAAAAATATCATGGCAACTTGGGATGAACTTGATAAAGAAGAAGAATCTGAAAAAGATAAAGAAGAAGTCAATCTGGATCTGATGGCGTCAACATCTTCAGACACGGAATCTGACCCAGGTTTTAGCTCAGATTCTAAAGAAGAAACTGAAGCACTTTCTAAACTATCTCGCTCATACTTAATTACTTACATTCAAGGTATTACAAGCTGCTATCAAGAAAAAATCGATCAGTTGATAATTTTAAAAAGGGATTATGATCTCTTGAAAGTTGATATAGAGTCTTCCAAAAAGAATATTAACAAACTGGAAAGAGATCATATTGATTTATTAAAAGGAATGTTTGACAAACCTCTCAATGAGATATGGCTCTTCAAGAGTTTGGCATTGCTGCCTTTAACATAACTAAATTTGCTTCTTTGATCTAAGGTATAAGTAGAAGTAAGGGAGAGAGTCTTGGAGGCTATAAATAACCTGTTGATTCATAATCTGGTATATGGATAAAATTTGCAGAATCCCTCTCTTCTAGTTTTGCTCAAAAGGGATTTTCTTCTGGATTTGTATCTACTGATGATAAAGTAGAGGTTATGAGTCAGTTAGAACTAAATACTATGGAGTCTGAAGTTCTGGAAGAATCAGAACTAGATACCTCAAAGTTCAAGGTTCCTGAGAAACCAGAACCCATGATTCTAGAGTCTAAAATGCTAGAGGGTTCAGAATCAAAGTCTAAGAAATTTTCAAGACTCAAATATTCTAAACCAAAAGTCTTGAATAATTCAAAGCCTCGTTACTAAAGGGCTAGAGTACAAGGTGAGAAGAGACCTTTCAAAAATAACCTCAAAGGACCCATCAGATTATGGGTACCTAAATTTGAAATTGTTTTTTTTTTTGCAGATATGCATAAAGAGAGGAGCAAAGCAGCAGTCCGGGTACCTGGATAATGGTAGCTCATGATATATGACGTGAGAAAAGCATTTGTTCCAAACTCTAACTATGAAATAGGGAGGAAATGTAGGATTTGAAGGAAACCATAAAGGCAAGATCATTGGCGTGGGTACTATTGGTAAATCCTCTATGTCTATCAATAATATTTGGCTTGTAGATGGACTAAAACATAAACTACTAAGCATAAGTCAATTTTGTGACAGTGGTGATGAAGTAGTGTTTAGTAATACCATATGTATAGTTGTTAGTGATTCTGACAAGTCCATCGTGTTCAAAGGTAAGATGAAGGGCAATGTTTATAAAATCGATTTTCTTGAGATGGCTGATCAGAATGTAATTTTCCTTCTATCAATGAGTGATGAAAAATGGCTTTGGCACAAAAGGTTAAGTCATGCTAACTGAAGATTAATTTCTAAGCATAGCAAGTTAAAACTTGTTAATGGTTTTCCAGACCTTAATTATCACTCAAATGCTCTTTGTGGAGCATGTCAAGTTGGAAAAATTGTTAAAAACCTCTTTTAAACCTAAGAACATTGTCTCAACCTCCAGACCCGTACAAGTGCTTCACATTGATTTGTTTGGTTCTATTAGTACTGCATCAATCAATGGGAAGAAATATAGATTGGTCATAGTTAATGACTACAACAGATAGACTTGGGTTAAATTCCTTAGATCAAAATATCAATCATATGATGTGTTCAACATCTTCTACATACAAGTACAAAATGAAAAAGATTCAAAAATCTTGAAGATCAGAAGTGATCATGGAGGAGAATTTGAAAATGAGCCATTTGAGACTTTCTATCAAAAACTTGGAATTCTCCATGAGTTCTCCTATCCTAGAACTCCACAACAAAATGAAGTTGTAGAGAGAAAGAACAGATCCTTGCAAGAAATGACTAGAACAATGTTCCATGAAAACAATTCGCCATAGTACTTGTGGGCAGAAGCTGTCAACACAACATGTTATGTTCAAAACAAAATCTATATTAGACCGCTTCTGAATAAAGCGGCATATGAACTTTTCAAGGGAAGAAAGCCAAGTATTTCTTATTTTCATTAGTTTGGATATACTTGTTGCGTTCTGAGCAACAACGTCTATAATAAGAAATTTGATGCAAAGGATGAAAAGGGTATCTTCTTAGGATACTCTAAACACTCTAAGATCTTTTATTTCTACCTCACCATCTGCAAAAAAATTGCTAACAATAAAGGGACTCGGTCCTCTAGTTTTCAACTTACCCAGAAAGCACTTCAAATGCGATTTTTACAACATAAACTTGTGTCCTACCTGAAATGATTTTCTCATCTTCAAGAATTTAATATGGGCATGTGATCAATCTATCCACTAATGTTAGCACCATCTGAGTAGATTTCGGCATACCACCGTTTAACTTTCTCATTATCGACAGTGACATCAGATTGATGCTAGCTCCTAAATCAAAAAGTGAGTGGCTAACAATTAGTGAACCAATAGAACAAGGAATAATGAATATAACTAGATCAGTGAGTGTTGGAGGAATTTTCCTTTTGATGATTGCACTACACTTTTCTGCGAAAGCAATGTTTTCATAACACTTCAACTTCCGCTTTTGTGATAAAAGCTCTTTCATGAATTTAGCATAAATAGGAATTTTTTCGAGAGCTTCACAAAAAGGAATGTTGACCTGTATTTTCTTCAACATATCCATGAACTTTTTGAATTTATTCCTTTTTATCTCTTTCTTATGTGTCTTCTTTAGAATCGGGTATGGTGGTTTAATGTAATTTGGTAGCTCGGGATTTCGTTCATTCAAGATTTCTTCTTTGGTTCTTCTGAATGGAGAGTTATTATCAATGAATCGGTCAAAGGTGTATCCTCTAACTTTGTCATCACTAGTATCCTTACTTTTTTCTCCCTCAGAATATTTCCCGACCTTATCCTCTACTACTACTACTACTACTACCTCTTTTTCACTCTTATTCACAACCTCATCCGATTCTTTATTTTCCTCATTGACCTTTTCGTTTGAAAGAACCACTCTATTCCCCAACTCAATGGCTTTGCACATTTCATTTTTCAGGTTATCCACGGTGTTACTGATACCCCCCCCCCCCCACTTGAACTAGCTTGTGCCACCATTTGTTGAGACTTAGGGGTGTGCAAAAAAACTGGTTTAAAAGAACCAATTTTAAAAATCCAATGCACCAATTTTAAATATCCAATTTGTGTTGGATGAAAACCGCTCCAAATCCATTTTATAACTAAAACAAAAAACCGGTTTCCAATTTTAATAACCAATGGTTATCCGTATAACCAAATGAATATGATGTCAATGAAAAGTAAATTGTTACTATGTACAATTGTTATTTTTCTTACTGAATTCATTTTTTTGTAATCTTTCAAAATCCTGTTATCATTTTTCACTGAATTCAAATTTTCATTCTTTCAAATTCTTGTTAATTTTCTTTATTGAATTAATTTTTTTAATCTTTCTTTTAAAAAAGTATTATCTCATTCAAAAACTCTTGAACTTAACGAATTAATTTGTCTTCATTTATATATAATATTTGGACTTAAGTATTGTTTTCATCTCTACATTAAATTTTTTAATTCTTATCAAATTGTATTTTTATCCTTTAAGTTATTTATAAGTTTATTTTATTTTCTTAAATTTAGTATTTTAAAAATTGGACCAAATCAATTGGTCGAACATGAATCGAAGGTGTCATTGATCTGATCAAATTGCTGGATTGGATATATTTTGGAACTAGTGAAAAACAATCACAAACACCCAAAAATGATAAAATATGATGAATCTATGATTTTGAAAAACCGGTATGCTTGTGTGTTTTTTTTTATATAAAACTACATTGTTTTGATAAAAAATTTAAAAAATGTAAATATAAATAGACTTTGTTTAAAAATTATTTGAAACAACTTTTCGTCTTTAGAGTTAAAGTTACTAGAAAAAATTATTGTGTTATTCAGTATCCTTATCGGTTTAATAACTAATCTGATCATTAAATATTGGTTAAAAATTTTTTTATTTCAATAAAAAGAAAAAGGGTGATGCACTGATAGTGTAAAATATTTTTACACTGTCAACCAATCACCACCATGTATCTAATTAAACAATTTTTTTATTTAAAAAAAACTTTAATAACATGACAAATTAATGACTCTCTAATGAATTACAGTGTAAAACTATTTTACACTGTCGGTGTACTACCTTTTAACTCTTTAATAAATTAGTAGTAAATACTTTATTCTTTAAATTAATTATTTTATTTGAACTTCATAAATTGTATGCATAAACAATATAATTTTTAATTTAATTGTTTAAAATGTCATAAACTTATAAATTAAAGTATAAAATAAAATAAAATAAAATAAAAGATCATTATATTTAAAAAGAATAAAATAGTTTTGTAGGTGGCCAAGGTAGAATGTTTACAAAACATGTCACGTTATTACAAGGATGAAACACATCAATTAATTTAAATTAAGTGAATGTTATTATTCATCTCAGTTATTTTTTATTTAATTTTTTTTAGAAAAAGCATAAAATAATAAATAATTTCAAATGTCAGGCAAATTAATGATTAAGTATATTAAAAGAATTGAGAGTTTACGACGTATACCAGTATTAAGTTATACAATATCAAAAAAATCTAATAAAAAATAAGCTACCATTTACTAACAAATAAGTTACTCCAAATTCTTTATAGATGATTTTGTATTCTTGTTCATTATGATATGATTTATTGCCACCTCCTGTTGAATTTTAAACATGTTATCCTTAGATTTGATTACCTACTTAAATCTTTCTTGAGTAGCCTTTATAAAATTTGACAATGTTTCCTCGAGAGGTGATAGTTTTTTTTGAGGTGCTTGTGGAACTTGTTGCACTCCTTGATTAGCATTCAAGGTCTGATTATTGCTCCATTTGAAATTCTGATGATCTTTTCAACTAGGATTGTATGTGTTGGAGTAAGGATTATTCTTTTGAAAGTTTGCATATTGAGTTTTAGCACTCTTAACTTCGGGTGTACAATTGTCGTTTGCATGTCCTTCCTCATAAAATCATACCTAAGTGCTTGGACCTAACTCACATTTTCTTGGGTTAATTGGGGCGTAATTATTTGTTTTGAAAGTGCCTTAATCTGATCTAGTAATGTTGTGTAAATCAACTACATGAACACCTTTTTGCTTTGCCGTTCGACCACTTGGGCGGTACTCATTCTGGCACATATTTTCAATCAATGTCTTTCACTTATCTTCAGTCTCCGCTCTCAATGTACCTCCAGTTGAGGCATCGAACAACATTCTCGTTTATGTTCTCAACCTACTGATAAAGTGTGTCATCTGTTCCATAACACTCATATTCTTATTTGGACACTTATAAAGTAACAACTTGAACCTTTCCCATGAATCAGATAATGACTCAGACTGTTCCTAATCAAAGTTGGAAATTGCATCTTTCCTTTCAACGATACGAGCATTTAAGTAATACCTCTCTAGAAACTTGTCTTCCAACTCTTTCCAAGTTTGAATACCATTTGGTATGAATTGTAACCAATCTTTTGCGCGACCTATCAAAGAGAAACCAAACAAAAGTGATTTTACCTGATCTTTAGCAATATCATTATTTGGCTTGCACATCAAGCATGTCTCGTAAAATTTGGCAAGATGCTCCCAAAGATCTCTAATTTCTTGTCCATTGAACGAGTTCTCTTTCAAACCTAAAAGTACATAATTCTTAACATCTAAAGTTACAGGGTTAGCCGGTTGAAATCCTAAGGATATCTATCCAGCATCAATCCTCCTACAATAGTCCTCCAACATTTGTCATGGTGGAATGACCATATTTTCTCTTTCTTCTTTTAGTTCTTCCGTAACTTGCAATACTTCTTGTTTCTCTCTATGAATTGTGTGCACTGTTCTTTCAATTTCTTGGTCAATCATTATCAACGTCGAATCTGAACCTTGCATAAATAAACAAACAAACAAATACCTTAGTAGCACCATACTACATCAAACAAAATATGAATAAAAATTAAAAATAAAATTAAAAATTACTGAAACAAAATTAAAATAAAAATTTAAAACTAAAGTTACTAACAAAAATAAAAATAAAATTAAAAAATTAAAAACGTCGCACTAAATTACCTTTTTAAAATTATCAACAATCTCCGACAATGATGCCAAAAACATGTTGATAATTATAGCAAGTGTACTAGTCTCGTCGTAGTAATAAAATTAATTCATCTCCGCAGGGATTGGAAATCTTACAAGATAATAGGAATGCGATTGAAAAGTTATAACAAATGGGGGTTTCAATGTTGATTTGGTTACGAAAACAAGATGAAAATTTTGTCAGAGTGAAGTTTGATAATGAAGGAAAATTAAATCTTTTATGTTGAACCCCCTAATTATACATGTTGATATACTGTGTGTTAATTCAATTACAATTACATTATTATCTTATGGCGAATTAACAAGACCACTGCACCCAATTTCTTCGTGTACAACTCACTAATTTACACAATAATTCCTTAATTTCTTAGGCCAATTCAGAGTTAAACTAGGCATTCTACGTTTGTTAATTGAAAAGACATAACTTATAATCACTATTCTTAGTTAATTACTAAGTTGAATAACTTCCCTATATCAGATCGGTAGATTTACAACCAATAATCCCTACTCATATGATATCGATTTACACGCCCATTAACACACAAAAAGCATTAAGATCAAGAAGAATTAAATAACGGTAATAACATAAAAGCATTCAATTAATAAAAAACAATCATATTATCTAGCTTATTACAAAAAGGTTAATCTTAAAAGACCAAGTCTAGAATAACTTAGCTACTCATAGAGAACTTAACAATTACTGTTGTTACAAATGATTGGCTCATTTTTATAGTCAACATGTTATGAAAGTTGACATGAAATGTTGTTGAGACGGTCTCTATGAGCTCAAAACATGTCGCAAAGATATGGTGCAATATGTCTCACACATGATGAAACATTCTGCACCAGAAGCTGTTTTGCCTCACCAAGATTCATCTTTAGATTTGTTTCCTTATTTGTCTACATGTTTATGCATTTTTTGGAATTAGGAAAGAATTCATAAAATCGATAACATATCAAGACCAAATCAGTGATTGAGATTTAATTTATGAAATATTAAAAATCAAATTAAATCACTAATGGAGTTTGCTCTTTTTAGAACTTTGCTTCTGCATCAAGTTTTGCAAACCCTAAGGTCAAGCAACAATTGTCGTGTTTGGATATTTAAAGGAGTTCTAATCCTTGGCAGAAGGCTCAGACCTTGAAATATTAACAAGTTAATTTGTGTTCATTGAGTCTTTGTGGTTTATATTGTAAAACTTTATTCGTTAATCATTCCTATACTAAGGAATAAAGTTTGTGGTTTTGAGTTGTACTAGTCTTATCATTCCAACCTTTTGTAATATGTCCAACACTAGGTTTAGTTGTTGAGAGAAAGTGAGAGGGGTCTCATATTTAGGGGGAGTCCTAAATAGAAATTTATGGGTTAAGAAAAAGGCAATGAATTAGAAGAGTTCATCTAAGACCAATTTGTACTTTTACTATTAAGAGTGGATTGCCTTTCTTGGGTTAACTTCCTCCAGACGTATGTGTAATTATACTGAAATGGGTTACCAGTTCCTTATGTTCAAGCCCATAAAACCAAGAGGTGGGGGGTTTACTCCTTCCATGCCTTCAAGGTTAAGGAAGTTTAGGTCAATGTTATACATGGGAGGGCGCACATACATTGTCCCTGAGGATAGAATCATGAAATGAGTCTTCTATATGGAATTAATTAAGTTTGATCCTATCAAGTTTATTGGAGCTCTTCTTACCTTCCCTAAGGAATTCCCAAGTGATTATAAGGCTATCTATAATAATTTCTCCCTCAATCTATTTGATCTCAAGGAGAACCATCTACTAAGGTTGTGCTTAGAGATAAAAGCATGCTCAGTCTGAGAATGAGCTATGTACAAAGCTCACATGCTATCAAGGAGATCTGACCAAAGGACAAGTAATAATAGAGGCCTTGAAGAAGGATAAAGAAACTTTGAAGGGCAAGCTCCAAGAGGCGGAGACTAAGGAGAAGGAGTTTTTCACCATTGAGCAAAGGTTGTAGGTGTTGTTAGTGCTTTTATTGGCTGATTGGCATCTATGTTTGGTTAAAACATAATAGCAGCAAAACATAATACAATGTGTAATCTTGCAAATATAAAAGAACAAAATAGGTACATGCAAGATGTTATATGGAATTTCATGACATCAACTCATGACATCGCGCCTGCAGAACTGGAAGGAAGTTTCAGTTTGTTACTCAACAGATACAGGATATTCGTGGAATATTTTGTAATCCTATGTGGTACAAATTTAAAGGTCAAAAGAATATTGAAGAATTAAATCAGAAGATTGAAGATTCAGGAAGAATCAGATCAGAAGATTGAAGATTCAGCAGTTTCTAGTTTAGGAGATAAATTAGAAAACTCATGATTAAAATACCTTGATTGTAGCAGAAGATTTCTGCAGGTTTGTAACAACAAGGAGTGCTGGGATTTGTAAGACCAAGTCCAATTGGGACTAGGTTATAAATAGAAACCTTTGTAACCTAGTTTTATATAGAAAACCTTGTTTAAAAAAGATGTAGTCATTAGGGTTTCTATAGGTAGACCACCCAGGTTGTGGGATGGCTGCCATGTCCTTCTGGAAACCTGTAGGTAAGAGAAATGATTATTCTCACTCAAAACCTGTAGATAAGAGTTGAGTATTGTGTTCTTGATTGAAGCTGTGAAGCAAGATCAAGTTATTGTTCATTGTTAATTGTATAAATAGCTGTTGCAGGGTTGTAACAGTTAGGTATCACTAGGGAGTAAGCAGAGGTTCTCTTGTCTTGGATGGATGTCTAAGATAAAGGTTGCATTGGGTAATGATTAGGTAAACCAGAGGTTGTTTATCTGTAAACCAGAGGTTGTCTACATAAAATAGTACTACTGATAATGAAATCTTCTTCCTGGCTTGGTAGCCCCCAAAGTAGGTAGTTTAAACCGAACTGGGTTAACAATTAACTGTGTTATTTATCTTCTGCATTGTGTTGTTTATTCAGTCGTGGATGTTATGACAACGTGTATAACACCAGGATCAGAAGTGTTAGCTGTTCCTTTACAGAACCATATAAAATTTACAATCTGGTTATGTTGACTGAACATATGTGATCCTAGTTCTCATTGACTCCTTCTTAGGGGAAATTAAAAGTTAGGGGATCTTTCTGTTTTTCCAATGTTACATGAATAACAGATCAGATGTCTTGACATCTTGAATGACATCCTGAGTTTGTCATACCAGAATTTCAGGTGTCACTAAAACAAGCCCTTGGTTGTTATAGGATGCTAGAAGAGGAAGTTTTTATGCTCAAATATGAAGTGTTAGCTGTTCCTTTACAGAACCATATAAAATTTACAATCTGGTTATGTTGACTGAACATATGTGATCCTAGTTCTCATTGACTCCTTCTTAGGGGAAATTAAAAGTTAGGGGATCTTTCTGTTTTTCCTATGCTACATGAATAACAGATCAAATGTCTTGACATCGTGAATGACATCCTGAGTTTGTCATACCAGAATTTCAGGTGTCTCTAAAACAAGCCCTTGGTTGTTATAGAATGCTAGAAGAGGAAGTTTTTATGCTCAAATATGATATAGTGAAGACCTCTGACATTTACTTTGAGTGGGTGAAGGAGCAGATGTCCTTCTTTTATCCCGGGCTAGATCTAAGCCTTATGGATGTTTTCAAGGTCATCCGTGGCGACCAACTAGTGGACGACACATGTGATTCTTATCCATTACGGATAGTTACTTCTCCTATCAAGGACCCTAAAGTTGATACTAATTCGAAGGCAACTCGCCAAAGAGATGCCCTAGAGGAAAATAAAGCTTCTAAATAGGTTAAATGAGAAGTATGATCTTTCTTTTTTCTTTTTGGATTATAAAGTTTTAATCCCGCCCCTGGAGGTTTTCTTTGATTATCCCCTAGGGGATCTTTATGTAACATTGGCTACTACCCTCAAAGGTTTCCTTTTATATTTGACTTGCTTTTTTACTATTGTTGTCAATGTATGATCACTTTTTAAAATCATGCAGCTTTTGTTTGAATGAGTTGACTCATAAGGCACTTCAGGTTGACACACCGCATAAAACTTTATGCTATGAGTCGACTTATGACTTACATGTGTTGACACATTTGTCAATTTTTTTGATATTTTGCATTCATATAAATACCTCATACATGCATCATTTCAAACAGATGAAACCATAAACATACAAAAAGTTTTATTCATATTCAATCTCTCATCTATGCATACACACAACAATTACACATAATCATTCTTGTTGGGTGCCATCTAGATTCAGAGTTGATAACGTTCAACTTATGTTGTTGAATTGTAAATTTGGTTGAGAATATTTAGGGTATCATTGGGAAAAACTAGTTAGGCTTTGTCATCCAAGATCAAGTTATTGATTTGGGGATTTTGCATAATATTTCACAATTCAGATTCAGCTGAGTGAAAGCTTCAAAGAAGGTGGTTCTATCGAAGGAGTAACGGTAACCAGAGGATCGTTTGGAAATCGTGGGTCACGATAATTCGCAATTGGATTCATTGGAGTGAAAGCTTCAAAGAAGGGAAGAGAAAGAGTTAGAATCAACATCAAACATTGGGTTTGTAGAATTGTATTGTAACTTTTCTCTTGTAAATAAATTTTGCAAAGTAATATTGATATCTCAATTCCATTTGGATTTGGGGGCAGACGTAGCCATAGAGAGGAAGATTGGTGAACTGCCTAAACAAATCCTCGTATTCTCTCTCTTTCTATCTCTCTCATTTACTTTTAATTACAAATTGCTACATTCGTTGATTGTACAATCGACACGTTTAGATGAATTATTTTTAAATTCAAAATTGTTTTATTGAGTTGATTGCAATCCATAAGATTGTAATTAGTTTTTGAAATCAACAAAACAATAAGAAAAATCTGACGAACATCAATTGCACACTAAGTATTTGCTTATTTGTGTTTGTTGTTTTATATTTCATTGGAAACACATTACTATTTTGATTACATTCAAACGTATTTTTTTATGGAAGTATATTATCTCAGTAGCTTTTCATTATCATTGCATATAACATTGGTTTAACACATATACGAGCTTTTCGATAATGGTTCGAATTAGACGAAAATTGATCTGAGTGTTCTCCGCCTTCCATAGTTAACAAAAGTTTTAAAACATAATTTTTACGAGCTCACTTTTAACTTTTGATCTATTCACCCCATTAGATAAGTTCCCTTCATCTTACAGAACAAAAATATAACGTTACTGTGTTGTACATCTTTTAAGATTACACAACTCAAACAATTCACTGAAACATCTTTTAAGAGTATACGATACCGGGAAAATGCTCACGAGTAGTATTAATTTTAGTTTAATTTTAGAGATTCATCAACACTAAGATTACGCTCAAATATGCAATCTAAAATGAAATCTACATGATGTATTTCATCTTTCACTAAACTTATGATATAACTATAGAAAAAGTCTAAGAAAGCAAAAACACATGCAGTAACAACAGAAAATTGCCCTTTTTCATACATCTACACTTGTATATCACACAAAGCACTGTGACTGAAAATATTCCCCACTAAGCAAGCATTCGTATCCCATTTTGCAGTGGATATTTCAAGGTTAAAGAAGTTTCTACTTGATAGACTATAAAATAAAAAGGAATTTGTGATTGTTTGGCGATCATAGAAATCATTATTGGTTTTGCATCTACAGTATTCGAAAATTTGCTTTTCATTGCTCATATTTATGATGTTGGTGTCTAATAAGGATTTTAGTCTTCTGTAAAATGCTAATTAAACTACTAGTATATAATTCAAGGAAACAACATTCAGAGGAAACATAAAATAATAGCTTCGTATCATACTTACACTTGAGAAAGCACCGTGGCAATATGCAAGACTCTCAAGCCATATGGGGAACTTGACATCACAGGACCCAACAATGTTTTGAATCTTAAAGTGCTAGACAATACAAAAAGAATAAATTAATTATCAAGCACCACTCATGTAGTGTTGGGTGGAAAAAATGTTTGGCAAAATACCCTTTTTCGTCCCTTAACTTTCAGTCGGGGTCCATTTTGGTCCCACAATTTTTAAAAAGTTCACATAACTCCCTTATCTTTTAAAATGGTGCCACGTTTATCCTTCCGTTTGGTTCCGTTAGTTGTCTCATTATTTTATCATAAACGTGGCATTACGTGGCATTTTAAGAGTGCTGATGTGTCAAATACAGTATTATAGGGTTATTTTCTCATTTCCACTAAGTACCATTTTCCAGAATACTTCATTTCTCTTGTCCATAGAAGACGAAAAGCTCGAAGAAACTCTGAGTACCCTTCTCGTCTGTGCATTGCAATCTGAAGGAATAGCGAGGATTGACACCACTGAATCACAACAGGTATGTCATTTAGGGTTCGTATTTATGTTTCGTATCTAGGTTTCGTTTTTAGGGTTCTCTTTTAGGGTCCGTGTTTAGGGTCCGCTTTTAGGGTTCGTAAATCAGGGATTGTTAATTTAGGGTTTGTTTGTTCTGATTTAGGGTTATTAAAGCACGAATTTTATTTAGGGTTTGCTTTGCTTCAGGTGTAATGGACGAGTTTCTGAATTTAACCATTCACCATAGTGGTGGATTCGTTGATATTAACAATGGTCTGTATGAAAGAGGAGACGTTGCAAAGTTGAGAATAGATGCAGATACGTGGGGTTATTTTGAATTTGTTGGTGTTCTTAAGGAATTAGGTTATAGAGAGTTTGAGAGAATTTGGTACAGAGATCCTACTGAAGGCATGCTTGAATTAGTTGATGATAAAGGAGCCTTAGATATAGCTGATCTTTATAGGGTGCACTTAAAGGTTGACATATATATTCAACACACAGTAGCTCAGCCAGAATTTTCTGATATTCCTATTGATGTAGAAGAGTTAATGTCAAAAATTAATGAGGAATTTGCTGGTCTGGATGAAGATAATGTTGTGAGGGCAGAAGATAATGTTGTGATGGCAGAAGATAATGTTGTGAGGGCAGAAGATAATGTTTTGATGGATGATGACAATGTTGTGAAGGATGAAGAGACTATTGTGAGTGAAGACTGCACTGTTGTGAGGGATGGAGAGAATATTGTGAGGGAAGATTGCACTACTGTGAGGGAAGATTGCACTACTGTGAGGGATGAAGAGACTATTGTGAGGGAAGAGGTACATACTGTGAGGGAAGATTGCACTACTGTGAGGGAAGATTGCACTACTGTGAGGGATGAAGAGACTATTGTGAGGGAAGAGGTACATACTGTGAGGGATGAGGACAATGTGGGTGAGGTGAATGATGGGTCTACTACTGATAGTGGAGATGATAGTGCTGATGAAAATTATGAGAGTGCTATGGAAGTGGGATTTGATGATTCATCTGATGGCTTTGAAGAATTAGAGGAAGAAGATTTGGATGATCTTCTTGAAGATCTAGAGGGGGGACAAAGCAAACAACAGTTGGATAAAGATGGTTTGGAAGAGGAAATAGCAAATGATAGTGAGGAACTTGAAAGTGGCTGTGATAGTGAAGAAGGTGATGTTAAACATAAGAGTTACCCAATGTTTAATGTGAAGAAGGACATGGCAGATTATAAGTGGGAAGTAGGAGTGTACTTTAGGTCAAAGGATGACTTCAAGGAAGCTATAACATCATATGCTGTGCAAAGTGGAAGAAATATGAGGTTTACAAAGAATGACAAAGTGAGGGTGAGGGTTAAATGCAAGGATGGGTGTGAATGGGAAGCATATTGTGCTAAATTGCCAAATGAAGAAACATGGCAACTAAGGAAATTGGTTGACAAGCATGAGTGCAGTAGAGAGTATAATGTGAAAATGTTGACCACTAAATGGCTGAGCAAGAGAATTCAAAACTCTCTGAAAACCAATCCAAGGATGAAGATTAAGGACATAAAGGCAAAGGCTCAAAGGAAGTGGAATGTGGGTGTTAACAAGACTAAGGCTATAAGGGCAAGATTTAAGGCTAGAGACATGGTGGATGGATCTTTCTTAGGGGATTATACAAGGATTTATGATTATTGCCATGAGTTGCTAAGAGCTAACCCAGGGTCTACTATCAAGATTAATGTTGATCCAGTCCCAGATGGTAGTGAGGACCAAAGACCATATTTCAAAAGGTTGTATGTTTGCTTTGCAGCATGTAAGGAAAGCTTTAAGTTATCTAGGCACATCATTGGTCTAGATGGTTGCTTCTTAAAGGGGTTGTGTGGTGGACAAATCCTGGCTGCAATAGGGAGAGATCCAAATGACCAGATGCTTCCAGTTGCATTTGCAGTTGTGGAAGGAGAAAACAGGGATAGCTGGACCTGGTTTTTGCAGTTGCTGATTGATGACCTAGGTGGTCAAGAAGAGTGTTTGACATACACATTCATCTCAGACCAGCAAAAGGTCATAGTTTATTTTGTTTGTGCATAATTATGTCTTTAGTATCACATTACACTTTTTCATTGATGCATTATATTCTTATGTGAATTTTCAGGGTCTACTACCAGCAATGGATGAACTTTTGCCAGGTGTTGAACAAAGATTCTGTGTGAGGCACCTTTATAATAACTTCAGGAAGAAGTATCCTGGTAAAATGTTGAAAGATGCTATCTGGAAAGCTGCAAGGTCAACCTATGTACAAGCTTGGGAGAGAGAAATGAGGTCTATGAGACTTATTAGTGATGAGGCATATTTACATATGATGAAGACATCTCCAAGATTCTGGAGTAAATCACACTTTAAGGTAACTTGTTGTTACTTGCTATTACTTGTTTGATAAGATGTATATGTTTGATAATAAGAACCTGTTCATGTGCTGTGTTTAGGTAACTAACAAATGTGATACTCTACTCAATAACATGTCTGAGGAATTCAATAGTGTGATCCTTGAGTCAAGGACCAAGCCTTTAGTAACAATGCTGGAAGAGATCAGGACCTATTTTATGGAGAGATGGGCTAAGAATAGGATGCGGTTTGAGAATTTACCTGATGATGCAGTGCTGCCAAACATTAGAAAACAAGTGGAGAAAACAAGTACCTACACCAACTCATGGATTGTAAGGTATAAAAAGTGTGATCTCTTGTATTTAATTAATTATGCATGAGCTGTAATGTGATTCTTGGTTATTCTATTGTATAGGATGTCTGATGAACATATTTTTGAGGTTAAGCATGTGCAAGATCCAGCTGACATGTTCACTATGAACTTGAAGGACCACATATGTTCATGTAGGAGGTGGGAGTTGTCTGGTTTGCCATGTGTTCATGCATTGTCATGTATGAAGAGTAGGAACTTTAGATTTGAAGATTTCATTCCAGAGTACTATAGGAAGAGTAGGTACATTGCTGTCTACAAACCAGTTATATATCCTGTGAATGGTTCTAACCTATGGGCAAGGACACAATACCCAGATGTGCATCCTCCTAAGTTCAGAAAAATGCCTGGCAGACCAAAGAAGAAGAGGAATCTTGAACAAGGAGAGCTTGATGGTACTGACAGAAAACTTAGGAGGACAAGACTGATTGTGAAATGCAGTAGATGCAAAAAGTCAGGGCACAACAAAGCTACATGTAAGGTGACAGGGCCTGCACAGCCAACTACTCAACAAACATCACAACAAATTCCTCAAGGGCCTGCACAGCCAACTACTCAACAAACATCACAAGTAACAACTTCACAGCCAGCTACTCAACAAGTTAGTGCACAGCCAGCTACTCAACAAAGTCAACCAGCTTCTCAGACATCCAGAACAAGACAAAGTCCTGCAAAAAAGGCAACAACAAGCAAGGCAAAAAAGCTGGGTGTGAGAAGGCCACAGACTCCTTGGGTACCACCAGGACCAACCACAAGACTAGGTGCATCAAAAATTGGGCCAACAACTAGGAGGACAACACCAACAAAGAGAGCCTCATTCAAGAAGAATGTCTAGCACTTTAGATTTTATATTAGTTATTTAGCACTTTTGGAACTTATTAACAATTATGGTTTTATGTAATTTGTCTGGTAATTTGTCTGGTTTTATGCACTTTTGTAATGTTTGGAATCCTAACTGGTGTATTATAAGTACTCTGCAAGTCTAATGTATCTTTTGAACCTCTATGGCACTTTTGTTTAATGTGATGCTCTGTTCTGGTTGCATTATAAGCATTTTGTTGTGATACTCTGTTTTCAAAATTACAACACTAAACTGAACTGGTACATAATTCTGAACTGGTACATAATTGTACATAATTGATACATAACTGAACACAACATAATGCTTTCAATTTGTTCATAAAACTGGTACATAACTGGTTATAATTGGTTCATAAGACTGGTGCATAATTGATACACAATTGATACATAATTGAACACAACATAATGCTTTCAATTTGAAGATTAAACCTGGTACATAACTGGTTCATAAAACTGGTACACAATACTATTTCACTAACATAAAACCTAATCCTTAATAAAACAGGTTACAAACAAAATTATGATAATCATCAAGCTACAACATTTTCCATATTTCATCATCTTCTTCAATTGACTCTGTATGTGATCAGTCTCTTTCTTTATTTCTTCAGTTGACAATCTAATTTTGGCAAACTCCTCTTGTATGTGTTCAATATTCTTTCCAAGCTTCTCCAACCTAACCATCATGATTTGCCCATTGTTTTCTTCAGATTCTTTGCAGAACCACTCGAAAAACCCACACCCGGGATGATCAGGCCCCTACATGTCACACACCCTCATGTTCAATTTCATAAATCTAATAAACCAACACTATAAACTAACACTCTGTGAAAAATAACGTACCTTAAAATGAGGACACCCCCAAAATTGTCTTCCAAAACTCTTAGTGGTCTTTGCCCTTCTTAGAATGGCCTTATCTCCACAGTAGCAAACTTGTTTCCATGGCAGTTTCGACTTCGTACCAAGCTGAGAGATGAAACTTTCATGGCTTCCTTGTAACATAGTTGACGAAGAAGTGGACGATTTCATTGTTCTGGATTTCTGGAAAACCCTAGCAGCCCGTAAATTATTCTCACGATGGTGTTTATTCAACAAACCCTAGCCCCCAAATTGATAAGAATTCGTTTTCCAGAAGTAACATTCCTTTTAATGAAGGAGAAGAAGATCCAGGTCATACGCCACGCTGGCAACTCTAAACGGACGTTTCAATGAAATAGACATAAAGGATAAACCTGACACCATTTTAAAAGATAAGGGAGTTATGTGAACTTTTTAAAAATTGTGGGACCAAAATGGACCCCGAGTGAAAGTTAAGGGACGAAAAAGGGTATTTTGCCAAAATGTTTTGATAAAATTCTAACGTACAATACAAAAGAGATTCTTCTCTGTAGGAAAAACAACGGATAAATAAAGAAGTGTCTAAGGAACAAAAAACAACTAAGAAAGTTCAAGTTTGCACATTTACTCACCACTGAAAACAGATCAAAAACCAGATCAAGCACAACACATAAAACTGAGTAATAGTCAGAGAAAACACACCAAAAAAACAAAACATGAACATAGAAATGAAGACGTACACATGAAGCACAACACAAAATCTGTTAGAGTACAAATGTTTCGCACAAGTTTTTACCTTCAGGTATGAAACTTTCAACAGACTATAAACTATAAACTCGTGATGAAAAAACGTTATCAAACATGTCTAAAATATCATTTGAGCTTATAAGCTATAAACTATAAACTCGAAAATCTTTCTTTCAAACAGACTCTTAGTGTAAAAATTAATTGTTGTGTCATCCATATAATGAACTCTTAAACTTTTCATAAATATTAATGACAAATTGATAAGTTTTAAACTATGGAGAATTGCTCAATGAGAATAGTAAATTATAAAACTAGAAGAAAGTATGAGGTAGTGTTGTGTTTGGGAAATAAACGAAGAATAACTCTAAAGAAGAGAAAAAATAGAGAAAAAAATAAGAAGAAAATAAATGGAAGTTGTATTAGAAAAGAAAATAATAATATAATAACTTTTATCTTTTAATTAAAAAATTACAGCAAGTCTGTAAAAATAACCTTGCACTTTGGTGAAAAATCTTTTACTGTCTTACCTCAAGTCCCTCAAATTTTGACCCACTTAGTGACTTAGCAAACGTGCTTCGTGAAAAAACTGTTTTATAAAATGAAAGTTCGAGTGAATGTGTTGGAAATTTTTTGGGATGTGGGGGTGCATTTATTAAAATATGATGTGTTAGTTACAACACCCGACATGACTCACTAAGAATTTGGTCCCAAGACCAATTCGTATAATTTTAGAGGATCGCTAGATGCACTCTGTAAATTGCTATTGTACCATAGTAAAAAAAAATCTAAAATATCTTAAATTTCGTAAATGAATTTCTGAATGCGCAAAAAAAAAAAATCACATTTGTTTTCGAAAATATCTCATAAGAGTGTGTTTTGATTTTGAAGATACATCTATAAAATATACTAAAACACACATTCAAGAATACATATGCAGATTGATGCATGTTGAAGTTGAAATTTAAACTATTAACTTAAAAGATGAATTATTACATAGATAAAACATATCAATTTTATTATTAATATACTGAATATTTTGAACAATAAATAAAAAATTCGGAAAAATGTACATTCTAAATTCTTTGAACTCTAAAATTTTCTATATTTTAGAAATTTAGGCTACCACATTTGTGGAAAAAATACAAAATATATTTGCTATTCGAAATAGAGAAAAAATAGTATATACGGACAGTGTAAAATATTTTTACACTGCCAATCAATTAAGGGCGTGTATTCTACCAAATCACAGTTTTAATTTAAAAATACTGATATGACAACACAATATTATAATTCTATTGGATGATGGTGTAAAACTAATTTCCAATGACAATTTACCTCAAACCTCTTCAAATATTTGGCAACACGAAATATATAGAGTATATCTTGAACAAATTTTATTTTATTCTCGATATTTTTCTTAAATTCAAAATATTTGGAATATAAAAACTATCATATTTTTCAGATATTCTTTGGAGGGAAAAATCATAATATCTTTCTATTATGCATATTTGGCAATATGTGTTGAATATAATTAGTTTAATTACGATATTGATATTGATTTATTCTTATTAGTAAACTAGTAATAAACCCGTGCATACACACTTTTTTGTATATAAAAATATTTAGATCAATAATAGATTGTTTCCCTATACAAATATTATTTATGTTCAGGTATCATTTAGAAAAATATCTAGATCAATAGTAAATTTTCGTATATAAAAATATTTAAATTAATAATAATTTTTTTCTCGTATACCTTTTTTTAATCAAAATTTTTGAGATCACAAATATCATTTTTCATATTATAAAAATATTTAGACCATTAATAGTTTTTTCCCATATATAAATATTATTTATGTTTAGGTATCGTTTACAAAAATATCTGAATCAATTGTAAATTTGCGTATATACAAATATTTATATCAATAATAGTTTTTTCCCCTATACATTTTTTAAATAAAAATGTTTGGGATCATAAATACCATTTTTCATATATAAAAATATTTATATCATTTATAGATTTTTCCTATATACAAATATTATTTATGTTTATCTGCACGAAAAAAATTATTTATGTTTAAGTATCGTTTACATAAAGATATTTAGATCAATAATAGTTTTTTTTTCCCGTATACCTTTTTTGAATAGAATTTTTTGGATCATAAATATCATTTTTCGTATATAAAAATATTTAGATGAATAAAAGAATTTTTTCTATATACGAAAAATGATATTTGTGATCCCAAAAATTTTGATTAAAAAAAGGTATACGAGAAAAACATTATTATTAATTTAAATCTTTTTATATACATAATAATTAATTAATTTAATTTTAAAAAAGGGAGTATTGTGAATGTCTGGAACAACATGATTGCCCAAGGAAAATTCAAAATGATGCAGGTTTATGAAGCCTTGAAGAAGGACAGTAGCACTGTTGACTGGTACCATATGATGACTTATAATTTTGCTAGACCTAGAGCTAAAGTAATTTTGTGGCTGGTTTGACAAGACAGATTGCCTACTAAGACACGACTAAAACGGTTTGGAATTTTGCAGCACTCCTATTGCGAACTTTGTAAGGAGGCAGACGAAGATCGTGACCATTTGATGTTTAATTGCAAGGAAACAAGCAGTATATGGTCTTCTGTTCTTAACTGGTTGGATATACAGGAGGATAGTAAAGTGGACTTCAATTAGATAAAGAGGAAAACAAAAGGCAAAGGCTGAAAAATGGGAATGTTAAAGGCAGTCAATACTGAAGTATGCTATGGCATATGGAGTTATAGAAATTCAAAGATTTTTGGAAATGTGGGGATAGCTAGAGATATTCATTTTGTAACTAGGAACATCATAGATTCTATTGTCTATAGAGGGTGGATGAAACCCAAATATAGAATCCATATAGTTAATAATCTCATGTAATTAGGCTCAATTTATATGGCTTATAGCCCTGCTTGTAATTGTTTCTTGAAATAAATAAAAGCTTTTATTTCAAAAAACAAAGAATTTTTTCTGTATACAAATATTATTTTTGTTTAGGTATCATTTACAAAAATATCTGAATCAATAGAATTTGACTATAAATAAAAGTAGTATGTTACAATTGAATAAATAATACCCTTTTTTCCTTGTAGATATATATATTTCTCCTATTTACATAGATAACATATATTTGTGAAATGACATCAATAACAAATAATTATTCTAATATTTAATTGTGCAAACATTATTTTAATAGTATAGACTTCATTAATAACATATATTAATATAATAATATTTTGAATCATATAAATTAAAGTTAATGGTAAGTGACACACATTTTTGTATTTTATCTAATAACACACATTTTCAAGTATATTTTTAAATTCATTTTAATTGAAATAATTTTTTTTAACTAAAATTATTATTATTTTCTTTAAAAAATTGTATCTTAAAATAAAAATTATTTCAAAATATATTTCTTCATTATTAATATTCAATTACTAAAGTTAGTTTTTAAAAAGTAAATACTATTTTAAATGTAAATTAACAATCATTTAAAATTATCATAATAATTTTTTTATTAAAAAATAATTTATTAAAATATTTTGATTAATAATTTATTAGAAATAATAATAATAATAATAATAATAATAATAATAATAATAATTTAATAAAAAGTGAAAAGTGTGTTGGAAAAAATCAACAAAAGATATTTTTGTCCACAAATTATTAATTTAGATTAAGATAAGAAAAAATTATTTTTGAGATTTCCAGGACAACAAATTTTTTTTTTATATTATAGATTTCTATGGATAGTTTGTTGCAATAGTCATTCCTTATTTTGCAAGCTTTCTATAAGGATAAAATCTATACATTTAAACCCATTCATTTGTAAGATTTTAAGAAAAAATAGGGTTAATAGTAGTAGTTTATCCCCTGTAATATGAGCGTGTTTTGGTTTACCCCCACCGTTGTCAAAGGCAGATTTTGGCAATGGTATTTTTTGAAAAAACCGTTGCCAAAATATAGAAAAAGGAAAAAGCAAAATTCGCTAACATTATAAGAGTGAATTACTATTAACTCCAAAAAAATATTTTTTTTCAATTTTTTTCATTTTAATTGCTTTTGATTCTCTATCCTAATCTCACCTTTATTTTCATTATTCTTGGTCAAATAAAGATTCTTCATCATTTCTTCTTTACTACACGTGTCATACATAGAGATGGCAACGGAACGGATCGTGGTTAGTATCTCCCCAAACTTAAATTCGAATCTCCAAACAATCTTCGTTTTCTGCCCCACACTCAAACAGAAATAGAAAATTAAAACCCAAACCCGACCCAAAGGGATTCGGGTATCTCCGTCCCGCCACCATCCATTAAGTGAAATCAATTTTTTTAATAGAAATACTTATTGTTTTCAAAATTAAATTACTTTATAAATAATAAAATAAAACAATTTCAAATTTTTTTTTACATAAATTTCAAATATTTTAAATAATAAATGCAAATCAAAATATCAAAACTTTGGCCACATATTTAATATTCTAAATTATCAAAAATATATAAGGTTTTTTCTTTACCCACCTCCCTATGGGGGTCACCCCCAGCGAAAATCCCATTTTACCCCTGCTTCGGAAATGCATTTCCGAAATATTTTTTTTTCTAAATTTTTTCAGACTTCAGAAGTGCATTTCCGAAAAAATCCCAAAAATTGGGATTTTGATTAATTCGGAGATGCATCTTCGAAAAAACAAAAAAAATCTAAAAATTCCAAAAATTAATTTTAGGATATGAATTAATTTATATATTATAAATTTGATATAATTTATGAGTAATAAATAATAATAATTATATATTTTGATATAATTTATTAGTTATGAATAATAATTATTATATATTTCTATTCTGATTCATATTTTAAAATTTAAAATAATTTTAATTAAAAAAATTAAAATAATTTCACTTACAAAATGAGTTATAATTTTTTATTTATATATTTATAATAATCATTATGTATTTACAAAAAAAAATTAAAAAAATGAGTGTTTTAATTTATATATTTATATAATAATTATAATAATTATTATATATTTATAAAAATTATTATATATTTATATAATAATTATTATATATTAATTATAAATATATTTATATATTTATATATTTATATAATAATTATAAAAATTAAAAAAATGAGTGTTTTAATTTATAATAATTATTATATATTTATATATTTATATATTAATTATTATATATTATAGATTTATATATTTTACTTACAAAATTAATAATTATTATTATATATTTATATATTTCTATTCTGATTCATAATTAAAAATGAGATAATTTTTTATTTAGTTTAAAAAAATTAAAAAAAGATTTTGTCTTAATTTTATTTAATGAATAAATTTTATATTTAATTCTATATAATTCAAAATTTATTTATGGAATTAAAATGTTTTTGATTTATATAAGTTAGTAAAATAATTTTTAACTTTCAAATAGTTTAGGATGTTTTGATTCACCTTGATTTTATTGATTCACCTTCATTTTATTGATTCACCTTGATTTTATACCTATTAATTATATTGATTCACCTTGATTTTAATTTTTTTAATAATTATTAATTATTTCGGAAGTGTATATCCGAAACATTCTAAGACCAATTTGGTCTTGGAATATTTCGGAAGTTCATTTCCGAATTCCTCCAAGGGGGTGCGTTCGGAGATGAACTTTCGAAAACACCACATTTTCTGAAAAGTAACTTTATTTCGGAGATGCATCTCCGAAATCAATATTTTATATTAAAAAAAACACGTTTTCGGAGATACATTTCCGAAAACACCTTTTTTTAACAAAAAAAGTACCTTTTCGGAAATGAACTTCCGAAACAAGGGGTAGTGTGGTAAATTCACCAGAGGTGGGCAAGAAGGTTAGGAGGTGGGTGAAGAAATTTTCATATATAATAATATACACAATGAAATAAACAGGACGGGTTCGGGATGGATACTAGTGTTCCAATTACCCGACCCGTTCTCATACCCGACCCGACCAGGTCAATCACCGATTGTAATTATCCACAATAAAATATAAATTAATTTGTATACATTAACAAAATAAAATTTTAGTACAATCACATCATATCAATGATATGTCAATTTATTATATTAACTTTGAAAATATCTCTTTATAATATAAGATGCAATATATAAAGGATACACATTGATGCTAATTTTTGAAGAGTCCTGGAACATTAATTTTGTTGGTGTTTCCGATTTTTCCTAACTCCCCAATAAATTCTTGAATGTATTTTATAAGTATATCTATAATTAAAGTAAACAAATAAAAATTTAGGAATGAATTTTGATGCAATCTCATTGTTATGAGAAAATTATTTACCTCTCATACATATCTTAAAATGAATAAATAAAATTGAATCCAACAAAATAAAAAGGAATGTTTCATTTTGGTTTCAAAACCAAAACTCATAATGATAATATGAGACCCACCTTGCAAAGGTGCACATCACTCGCAAGTAAAATGTTACACATAACACTACCAAAAAAATCGTCTCATTCTATTCTCTCATCCATGCTCTTGAACAACAACAGCCTGTCACCTCTTATCTATTGCCACGTGGCATACATATTCATCCATTTGGACCACAAATCCCCACGTGGCTGTGGGGAACCCTGCCGGGCTACAATGCCACCTGGACCCCTTAATACAATCCAGTTTAGGACCACTTTAGAGGCATAGTACCCTTTCATGTTGTAACACAACCCATTTTGTTCTCATAAGTGCTATTCTTTCAATTATTTCATGTCTTTTTCCATTATGGGCCCATCTCTAAAAAGGCCTCTCTCAAGCCCAACACTCTCAACATCTTCATTATTTAAATGCTTTAGTTTTCCTTTTATCTTTCACTTTTTCTTTATAACTCATTCAATTTTCTCCCTTTTGCTAACCAATTTTATAACCCCACATCAACATATAGCATATTTATTTATAATAAAAATGTTTCAAAAATCGAATCAAAACGACAAAAAATCATTATTATTATTATTATTATTATTATTATTATTATTATTATTATTATTATTAGATTAGACGCTAACACTAGGTTCCACATGTGACTTGTAGGTGAAATTTTTAATAGTTATTATCACTTCGTCTATATGGTTATTTGATTGACTCGATTATAATTTTGTCTTAATTTTGACGCAGTCGAAAACACAAAAGGAATAACAAGTGCTAAACTTAGAATAAAACAGAGTTGTAAGCACAAAATCTAACAAATAATTTGGAATCCACCAGAGAAAAAAGAAAACTTTGAATTTTATTAAAATGAAAGACAATCCTTATGACCACGCCAAAGATCTTTAAATATAGAAAAGAAATAAGCCCTAATGGGTCTAATGGGGCTTTAATCCAAAACAAAAATAAATAAATAAAATAAATAAAACTGGTTGCTTAAATGGTAAAAAATAACAAAATATTGTTTTCGGGTCTAAAACGAACTTAAATAGATTAAAAAGACCTTAGTTCATTGCAAATAAATGAGTTGGACTCATGGTCCGATTCTCTTTCCAAAAAAGTATAATACGAGTCATTTTAACATTAAACAATAAACTTACGTAAATCCTAATAAATCGTTCTAACGTGCAATTTCTTCTTCGATACATACAACCGACTTTCCAACATCAAATTTAAGTAATCTTAGTTGAATTATGATTTAAAGAAATTTAGTGGGAGTGAGGTGAAAGGTAAGAAGAAATTTAGGATATGTAGAGTGGAGCCATAGTCCATGCTATGAGAATATTGGACCCCCTTGTGTGTTCATCTAAGGGATAGTGACCCTCAAGATAAGGACATGCATATTTGATTTTCTTGTCCCAAGAACAAAAGCCCATCAAATAATGATACATATATGGTATCTATCTTGTGGCCTCTAACTGTCTGATTAAATATATAGGGTATAATTCTTACATTTTGTCAAAAAGCAATTCAATATAAACTTTTGGCATTTTCTGTTGGTCTTATATATATCTTTGTCATTCAAGATAGCTACATTTTTTGTAATTATTGCCTAGCTAGGGCGAAGGAATTTTACGGTGTTCTTTTGTAAGAGAAATCAACATTGATATACTATAAGTCAGTATTGAATTAATTAGTTGCAGAAGCCCCTAGTTTTCTTTAGTTTTCAACTGATTTGTCTCAACATGAAACAGAATGAAATATAGGCAAATCCTTTAATCATACATACTGTTTTACTTTGTTCAAATTATTAATATTGTGTTTGGATGAAATATTTTAATGAGAAAATTAAAAATAATTTTTTTTAAAAAATTTATAATAATTTGGATCAAATCCATTATTTTAATAAAAATATATAGATAATTATTAAAATTGAAAATCTATAAAGTATTTTGTTTAAGTTAAAATTGAAGAATTTCAAATGATACCTTAAAAAAATGAAAATTTTCTTCACTCTATACATTATGAATGTCAACTTAATTATTATTCATCGTTAAATAAAGTTTTACAAATTGGTCCTTGTATTTTCAATTTTATAAATTGCCCAACGTTTTAAAAAATACTCGCAATTTCGTCCTTAATAATTATTTAATTTTACAAATAGGTCCTTTTAAATTTTACAAATAGGTCCTTACAAAAAAAATTTAAAGATAAATGAATTTCAATTAAATTATTTGAATTGTCTAGAATTATAAATTCCATAAAAAAAATTTCAAATACTTCACTCAAACGCACCATATGATAATATATATATATATATATATATATATATATATATATATATATATATATATATATATATATATATATATATATTTTCATCCATGGTTGAAATGAGACTAGACAAACAATTGAACTCAATAAAGTCCTAAGAGTGATGAGTAGTGTAGGTTAATAGTTCTACATTTGATGAGATATGTCATAAAAAATTTATATAAATAGAAGATAGTCCTCACTTTACAAATCAATTTTAATAAGTTTTAATTAATTATCTCTAATTGCAAATTTTAAGAAAAATTGACTAAGATCTATTATGTGTAAATGTTAAGTTTTAAATGTTAAAAGAAATATTGATGCCTTAAATAAAATGTGACGTGGAAATGGGTTTACATAAGTGATGATCACTAATCCTCTCTTATAAATTGATTTATATAAGCTTTATGTTAGACCTAACTTAGATAGTAAGAAAATTTGACAGAATATGAAATTAAGCTCACTATTATTTTGTTGTATCCTTTTAACCTTTAGATATTTGAGCATTTCAGTATATATATATATATATATATATATATATATATATATATATATATATATATATATATATATATATATATATATATATATATATATATATATATATATATATATATATATATATATATATATATATATATATATATATATATATATATATATATTAAAAAAAATTGTGATTTGTTTAAAATTGTTAGTAAACGTTATTTATTGAAAAATTATATTTTTTTACTAGGAAATATAAAAATTCACGTATTTTTATGAAATATTAATAAAAATCAAGTGATTTTTACTAATATTTCTTAAAATATGTTATTTTTATCATTTCTTAATTTTAAAAAAATTGCACTACTTTTTAAAATAAAATTTTATTTGATCCACAACTAAATTATTATGTTCTAATTATTTATTATTTAGTTTTTTTTGTATTTTTTATACATATTTTGAGAATTATTTTGTATTGTATTTAAAAATAAAACTGTTTTATTAGTTACATTAAGCGAATATAATATTATTTTTTCTTTAAAATAAATCAAAATTTTTATACCAATTTTTTCTTAGTAACAAACATTATTTTCCATCAAATAATGCTTACTAAAAATTTAAACAAATCACAATTTTTATAGTAATATAAAACTATATTCTACTCACTTATTATTATCATCATTATTATTATTATTATTATTAATAATATTTCTTAAACATTTATGATTTTTAATATTTATTAATATCAAAACTTATTTTTATATAATTTTTTTTAACTTTAAACAAATTTTTCTATTTTTTATGTAAATAAATTTATATTTTATTTACTTAAATTCATTATATAATTGATATATTTTAAAATAAGAAAAGATTTTTTATTACTAAGAATCTTGATTTTTTAAAAAATATTTAAAATCACGTTTTTTATAAAATTGAAGTATGATTTAATTGTTACAAAATTAGGAGAGATTATATTTATTTTATGAGAAAAAAATAAATTATAATTTGTTAAAATCAAAATTAATAATTACCAAAAATAGAATAAAACTATTTTAAGTAAGAATCATGAGTCACTAACTATATATTTCTAACCATTGGATCAAAATAAAATCAAAGGTTATTAATGAGTGTAACTATAAGTGTAACATATTGGTGTAATTTGATCCCTCCTCATATATATATATATATATATATATATATATATATATATATATATATATATATATATATATATATATATATATATATATATATATATATATATATATATATATATATATATATATATATATATGAGGAGGGATCAAATTACACCCGAAGAGTTACACCACGAGTTACACTCGTTCAATAACTACATCTCGAATTAATATTTTTTAAATTCAACCGTTGGATTGAAACATAATATCATATAGATCATACCTATAAAGTTTGAGCTTAATCTATAATGATTTACTATGTCATTGAGTCACATCAAAATTAACGTTATATGAAAGCTCATTTTAACGTTAATCTTTGGATATCTTGATGATATAGTAAATCATTATAGATTAAGCTCAAACTTTATAGGTATGATCTATATGATATTATGTTTCAATCCAACGGTTGAATTTAAAAAATATTAATTCGAGATGTAGTTTTTGAACGAGTGTAACTCGTGGTGTAACTCTTCGGGTGTAATTTGATCCCTCCTCTCTATATATATATATATATATATATATATATATATATATATATATATATATATATATATATATATATATATATATATATATATATATAAGACAATTACTAGATAATATACTAAAATGCTCAAACACTTACAAAGACTAAAAGGGCCCAACTAATTAATAGTGAAATCTAAAGCCCAATTTCATATTCCATCAAATATCTAGCTAAAAAAAATTTCCTTATTAATTTGGTTTTAAAGTTAATTTATAATAGGCTTGTATGGACTAATATTAATCTATACATTTGATTTCTATTAATTATAGATTTACTTACAAAATTAAAATTAACACATATAGTCTTGAACATATAGTCTTGAACGAGTCTTTTCTATAACATAAATAAATAAAGAGAATTTTTCAGACCATCCCCTTAGATCTCTCACGATTAGGGCTATTATCGGTCTAGTCCGGATATTTGTTATTTCGAGAACCGAATCGAAATAATAGTCAGATAAATTCGGACCGAACCGAAACAGTGAAGGATCATTTTTTAGGACCAAAACCGGACCGTTACTTCAGATATCCGACAAAAGTATCCAGTAAATATTCAATCCATTTTTGGTATCGGATAAAAAAATTATTCATTCCTGGACCGAGTAATATTTCGGCCGGTCCATTGGTCCGGTTCCACCAGTCCGGTTTTCGGTCTGGTTCTCGGATCCAGAAGTCCAAAAACAACCATACTTATGACTCTGATTTGTCAAAATTGTCCCTCTGTTTTCGTAGATGTATCTCCAGAAGCATTTTATAATTTTTTTTATTTTTCCAGTAGGTAGAAGCGTTAAAAGTTAAAACACAGTGAAAGAGATAATCCCAAATTAATTTGGAAAATTCCAAATTAATTAAGTTCATAAAATATTTCGTAGCTACATCTTCGAAAGGATTTCAAAATAGAGTGGTTCGTAGATGTACCTACGGAATAAGGTTCCTAGATAGACTGGATGAGCTTGACTTGTGTTATATTTTTAAATCATAAAAATTGAGTTTGAGAGTGAAATGTAATTGATTTAAAATATAACAAAATATTTTGTAGGTACATTTACGGAACACTCTATTTTCAAACTCTTCTATAGACATAGCTACGGAAGATTTCATGAACAATTTCACTATGTTTTAACGTTTCTGTAAATGTATTTATAGAAAAACCTAATTTTTAAAAAAAAAATATTTTTGAAGGTACATTTACGGAAGCAGAGACATAAATAAAATTTCGCCGGACTAAGAAATTGAAGGAGTCTATTTAAAAATTCTCTAAATAAAAGCACCTACTTTAATTTATATATTGACAACGTGTTGATATTATTTAAGGATTTCTTTCATAGTATACGTCTGTACCTAAATAGGTTTCAACCTTTTGCACGAATAGGGAGTTAGAACCAAGTTTTTTTAAGTAGAAACTAGGGTTTGGTAGTGCGATAGAGCCACAAAGCTTAATTTTAAAGTAAAATGCCAGGTCTTGGTTGCTTAACGTCATGTAGTATCTAGACATACCTCATTTAGAGAAATGGTAGGTTAAGCCTTAACATCAGTAGGTGAGGATTTTCTCTATTATTTAATGACATTAACTAATCATATAGTGTGAGATTTAAACATGGGAAGAGATTATATGACAACATACACTAGTGCATTATAACTTTTTTAAGGAGGAATAAACATTGTTGAATAAATTTATGAATTTAAAGAACGTTCCGTTGATTAGGCTCTAGTTAGCTTAATTAAAATTTTTTAAAAGTTCTCCTAACTAATCCGGTTGAGCTTATTGTAAATGTAAAAGTCAAAATATTTTTTGTTTGGCATACATACTAAACATGGTTATTACAAAAATGATTTTTTTTTATTTCTCTAAAAATATTTAGTTCATATATATATAATTGATTGATAACTTTGTTGATAAAACAAAATTATTTATGTCACTACAGTAAATAATTGAAAATAAAGTTTGCAATAACAACATGTTAATATGTTAATTTTGCAACAACAATAGCTTTAGATTTACCGTACAGAATGGGTGGAGAAGTAAATGAATTAGAAATGTTTTTCTTCTCATTTTTGAAAGTGCTACCATTTTTAATAATTTTTGAAGCCATTGTTGAATCCACAGTTTTTAGTAAGTGTGATAGTTCAATGAAATCACGTGATTGTTTTTCTTGAAAGGGAGGGGAGAGAGATATATTTTTTTTCAATTTTTAAAATAAAAATATTTTTAAAAAAAGATAAAATAAGTTTTATGAAATTTTATGTAAAATCTAAAAAATAAAATATATAATAAGATACAATCCATTGGATTTATAAAATGAGATGGATGGATTGGATCCATCCATGTAGTAAAATGGATGGATTATATCCAATCCATTAGCTAATTCTTTATTTGGTGGATGGATTGGATGGATTAATTAGTGGATGGATTGGATGGATAATCCCTTAATGGATTTTATTGCCACCCCTAGTTAATTTTAGAACTTTTTCGGATAAACGAAAGGGGAGAACAGAAAAGAAATAAAACTATGTTTAGGTTGTTGGTAATAACTTCTTTTGCATCTGTTATGAATTGGTCACTCCCAAGTCTCATCACACTTTTATAGTACAAATGAAGAAAAGCTAAAAGTGATAGGGTGCACTGGCTGAATTAACACAATACCCCTTTATGTTAATACATCATTTCCTTCAGGTTTATTGTTTAATTCTGATTATAAACACTATGTCTTTTTCTTCTTTTTTTTTTATACAAAGAAGTGATATTAAGTACTATATAAATTTACGCACACAACTCTTTGTTTCGGATTCAAATTCGGATGGTGATGGAAAACTAAAATATAATATCAATATTTATCACTTGAGTTAGGATTTACAAATCAAGAGAAGCTAAAAACTTTTACCACTAAGAAGAAGTTCTAGAAAAATAGTGAGAACCACTTGAAAAATCAAAACACAAATTTATCACCCACGCATTCTTTATCTCGAATCTAGAAATATAAATTTTTAAGACTCTATCGATTTAGGAATAAGAAAGATTTTGTTAGTCACCCGAAAAAAGAACAAGAATAAAAAGAAGTCTTACAAAAATATCACTTCTAAGAAGAGAAGACAATTCTAAGAAAATGAAGTCAATGCGAAATTTTCAAATGATTCATATCATATAGTGTCAAATCAATGTATCGTTTTAGATGACTAAGACTAGAGAATTCAACAACTCAAGCTCACAAAGAGATTCCCATCTAAGATCCTAACTTAAATTCATTTTTCAAAAATCCATTTCTACGGATTCCTTGATACGAGAGTTGACTAGAAAACATCAGGAGAGATATGATCACAAATGGTCTTCAGAATCCAAAACTCATCAGGACCACCATGACTACTGAGCATCACCATCAATGCAACCGAATAGCTAGGTCACGCGTGATAGTTAAACATTACCCTCAATGTTAACATGCACCTTGATCAATTATCATTAAATAAACACCATCAACACCAACAGGCTTGATCTCCAACTTATTCAAACACGACTAATGGACACCATCATCAATGCCAACAAAAATGCAATAGTTGAGCATTGCCATCAATGCGAACAACACTATGGTCAAATAACATCAAGAACTTCTTTTGTATACTCATAGTATACACATGCTTTGTACAAACTTTATCAAAATTTACAATAAGTATAAATCAAGTTTTCACCTATGGTACCCAAATCTTTTTAGGTCCTGATGCATTAGTCATTTTAATAGATCTTGAGGTATTCCCTTTGGATCCTCTTTATTTAGCAAAGTAAAGCGGTTCAAGATGGCCAAACTTATTACAAAATTTGAATTTAAAAACATGGCGAGTGGATTTCTCCTTATCATGCCAAATATTATCACATAATCTGTAAGATTTATAATTTATGCCACTTTTATTAGATGGAGCTTTTTGACCAGATAGAATTAAATTAAGTTTATATTTCCCCTTAGGGAATTTCTCTAAGGTTTCATACAAACTAACTACTTTATTTTTCAAAGGTTCAAAAGAATCACATTTATTCAATTTTAAAGATTTGCTTCTTATGCTAGAAATTTCTTCATCAGGAATTATATTGCTATTTTCTAAGAATTTGACATAATCTATAAGAGAAGTTAGAGAAGTTACCTTAGTAACTTTAGAAACTTTGAGGCACACATGATCTTTTTCATTAGATTCTCGTTTTTAAGGAGGCTCTTCATAAGAGTCTAATAATGTATGATATGGTATATTCTTGAAGACATCTCAACAATAATCTCTACAAAGAGCTCTTGATGTTTCCTCCATTAATTAATCATTCGTTGCTACCTCTTCATGACAGGAGACTTGATACGAGTGATTTTTGAAGATTTTTCTATACGTTGATTCTTCAAAAGCTCTTTTGGATGTTATGTCTTTATCATCCCTACTTTCAAATATTCAGCTTGTTGAAGCTTCTTTAAATATTCTACTGGATGAAGCTTCTTCAACAATGACTTAGCTAGATGAAGTTCGTTTGTAAATTTTATTCCATGAGACTTCATTATCATTTCTTATGGAAGTAATTTCTTCATCAAGTTTATCGGATGATGACTCTTCAAATGATCGTTCATCTATTGAGATCTTTCATTCAAAGGACATTACTGGGGTGGATTTCACTACTTCTTCACTACATCATGTTGATGAAAATTCTTTTATTATGCTTGAGTTTATTCCTCCATCTTTCAAAACTTGGATCAATTACTTGAGTTTCTTAACGATCTCCATCTTTATATATTCTTCAAGGATTGGATCAGATTCTTGATTCCAAATTCTTTTACAAAATCATTGTTTAAAATATGTTTGTGAAAGAAACAAGATAAAAGCAACATGAAACAAGAAATTAGATAGATGGAAATGCAACAGAAATAAATGATTGAAAAGTAAAAAGTTAAGGGAAGAGAGAAAAGCACTCGAGATTTATAGAGGTCCGGTCTAATAACATGACCTACTCTTCTCCCCAAGAATTCTTTCTTGAGAGTTTCCACTATGATGTGAGCTTTTGACAGGATTTTCACAAATACCTCCTTGCACAGAGACTAAAGTTTTGCAATGGCTAACTTCCCAACTAAAAATAAAGTTTTAATTACGGAGATCTCTTAACCAATAGATTTTTTCACCGGGACAATCTCGAACCAGCTGAAAGATTTTAACACCAAGCTAAGCTCACGAATCGAACTAGAGTTTTAATTAAAGAAACCTTCCAACTAAATGAGGCTTGAAACCGATTCACTTCAACAACTAAACAAGATCTTTTCAATTAGTTTACCTCACAACCAGAACAAAACTTCTCACAAAGAGAATTTCTAATATTTCCTTTACTGCAAACCCAAACTCCTCATAGACAAAAATAATTCACTCTCAAAAGCACTCAGAAAAAATGAATAAATAGAGAAGGAGAGGTATTTCAATTTTTCAAATAGGTTTTGTGGTGTGTATGAAACCATAAACGAGTCCTTTATTTGTAGGACAACATGTGGATAAAATATGGAAGCAATACATGGGCTTTTTTAGGATCTTATTCTCTTTTGTAAGCCTCATAATCGATTATGAAGTACAAAAATATAAGATTTTTAATAGTGTCGTTATTAATTGAGTATATGCACTAACAATTGATTATGAGGCGTTGCAAAAAGTAATAATTGGTTAAGCCTAAGAGCTAATCAATTATACCGTGTAAATTTCTCCCATAAAGAACTTTTTAGCTTTTAGACAACTAGCTAGGCACAAAAAAATTATTTTTGTAGTTTAAATAAAATTAGAAAGGCTTTATATGGATCTATGTGCTTGCAGGTATAAACGTGACGATTCCGCAAAAGATGCTTTCTGATATTTTGATGACGACAGTGTTGAAGTGGTAAAGCAACAAGTAAAAGTAAGTATTTTTTGTTTTATCGTCTCCATAGGGATTAGTGCGAAGGAAAGAATGTCGTTCAACAATCTCCACGTTTATGAGCTTATGGTGCAACAGTTGTTTACATGTATAGAGTACAAAATATAAAAACGGAAAAGTAAAGTATAGGAGAGAAGAGAGCTTTTCGGGATTGAGTTTCATTCGCCCACAGAATAAGCATTATATCAATCAATTAAACACAATCTAAACATTCATTATAACATCACGCATCCCTCACATCAATGCTCATGTATGCAGCACCGACGAGAGTTCTACTGCGTTGTCTCATAGGTGATATCTCACGCAACTAAACAACATGGAACATTAAGAATCGATACTCTTGTGAATATTTAACCTAAAGCTATCTCTAGCATTTAGATTCTAATAGAGGCAAAGATGTCCTCAATAATAAATCAGGAAAATATTACAAATTGTTAGTGCGTGAGACACTTTTAGTGAGGAGAGAATAGAGATAATAAGTAAATAAGAATTATATTAATGAATTGAATTGTACAAATAATGATACAGACTATGACTATTTATATACAACCTGGATTGGACTTAGGCTTACATAAATTGGATTATATTTGATATTATTAGATTAGATTTGATTTGATATTATATTAATAATATCAATCTCAATAATATCTCAACAAATTCCAATAATATCTCAACATACCCCATATAATCCAAGTTGCCAAACAACTCTAAAATAATCAATCTAAACTATTCCTGATTTCTTTCTCAAATTTAGGAATCTGTCGATCTTCAATCCTCTGGTGAAAAAGTCGATCAACTATGCTTCACTCGAGCAATGCCTAACTTCAAGTTCACCTCGATTTACCTTTTCCCTCAGGAAGTGAAATCTAGCTTCGCTATGCTTACTCCTTCCATGCAAAACTGGATTTTTCGCCAGAATTATGGCTGACTTGTTGTTGATTTGTAACATCAGAGGTTTCTTTACTCGACCTCCATTTCTTCAAGTATCGATCTGATCCAAATTGCTTGACATGCACCACTGGTTATTTCTTCGAACACCATGAAATTGGAGCACCAAATACTTAAAAGAAATATCTAGTTGTGCTTCTTTGATCTTTCTTATCTCCACATCAATCAGCATCTGAAAAACAAGTGAGTTTTGCTTCTTTGTCTTCAAAATTTCGTCAAAATAGAATTCTGTTCTCTATCGATCCTTTTAAGTATCTTAGAATTCTTCTTGCAGCTTTCATGTGTGACACTCTTGGTTCACTCATGTATCTGCTCACTAATCCAACAGCGAAACCTATATTAGGTCAACTGTTGCACATATACCTTAGAGATCCCACAATTTGCTTGAACAAAGTTACATCGACTTTGTCTTCCTCTCCATGCTTCTCCAACTTGAAGTTTGTTTTGACAGGTGAGGATGCAGGATTCGAATCATCCATTCTGAATCTCTTGAGTATCTCTTTGACATACTTCCTTTAATGTAGCACCATACCTTGCTTCGAAATTTGAAATTCCATGCCTAGGAAATAAGACAATTTTCCCATATCTGACATTTCAAATTCCTTCATCATCAGCTCTTTGAACTTGGACAAGTTCTCCAAGCTATTTCCAGTTACCAGCAAGTCATTGACATATAACTGTTAGGTGCCAAATTGTGTTTATATTTAGTTTAATTAATGGCACCTTTCGACCGTTTTTATCGGATATTCGTACAATTCCCTGAAGTTTTAGATAATTATTTATAGTTTATAATATTAAGCTTTCATTTTATGTTAATATGTGTTTTAGTTATGATTTTGTAGGTTTTAGCCAATTTTGGGGAAGTTTGGAGCTTGTTTTGAGCTTTGCAAGAGAGTGCCTGGCAGAAGTAAGCGCGCGTCGCGCGGAGATGTGGGCGCGTCGCGCCCTGGGCAAGATATTTTGGAGCTTCAAAGCAGAGAGTTGCGCGCGTCACGCGCATGGGCGGTTTAAGTTTTTTTAAGTGTATTGGCGCGAAGCGCGCTGGAGGGCGCGACGCGCCCTGGACAGATTATGATTTTACTATATAAAGAGTAATTCTGATTTTGGAGGAGGACATTACATTCTTAAGAGCTCATAAACCCTAATCACTGTAGCAAACTAATAGTTGAAGATTGGAAGCTTTGATCGTCGATTAATCGCCTTTGATGCTTGTTGATCTTCATCCTTTACTTCTTGAGCAAGCTACCATTCTCATGGATAGCTAAATCTCTTTTGTATCAAGATAAGATGTAATCTTCCTAGCTTTTTGTATGTGTTCTTGTGAATATATTATGTATGAACAAGTGATGATCAATATAGATGGTTTAGTTTGTTTATTAAAGCTTTTTCTTTGGTATAAGTGTTTGAGACATCAATATTTGTATCTAGATCTAACTTTATCATCTATCAAACTATAAATTGCAGACATGGATTTAGCGTTTGATGTTTACTTAGTATCGGTTTTAAAACGTTATTTGTATTGTTTAAAGGATGGAGAAATCGTCGGTTAAACAATACGGTAAATCTAACTATATCATTGCGGACACGGATGATATAGGCGTCGATATGTAATTATGTTGATCGTTACCATGTTCATATACGTATATTTATAAGGAGACATACAAATTTAGGTCGATGAAATCGAATCTTGATACATTTTCTTTAACTTAGAACTTTCATTAATTTACTCTTTGCTACTAAAAGAATTGAATGATCTTTTGCAAACCTAAAACTAAAGTAACATTAACTCAAGACAAAATAGGCTATAGAACGGCGGTGATATCGCAATAATCCCTGTGGATACGATAATAACGAAAAGTACACCACAATACTCTTTCAACAAAATGGCGCCGTTGCCGGGGATTGTTGTTTAGATATTGCAAGCATTGCAATAGTTTGTTTTGTATTGAGTCTTATAATTAATATCTTGTTTCTAAATTTATTTTCCTTGTGTTTGTTAATTTGCTTGGTTAGTTTTTCAGATTACAGTTTATGCGAGGACGTGTACCTGCAGATCAACTCCTTTTTGATCCTGAGATTGAGAGGACTGCTCGTAGAGAGAATAGCAAAACTCGTAGGAGGAGACAACTAGCTAGGGAAAGAAGACAACAACAAGAGGCATCTTCTTCTTCAACTCCAGTTGAAAACTTAGTTGAGGGAGAAATGGCAGGAGAGATCCCTAATGTTCCAGCTCGAGGGCCTTGTGTAAATAGCCCTCGACTCAATGCACAATTTGCTCGTGATCAAGCCAATGGAAGAAACTCCGAGATGAAGACGGGGTTACTTCAATTATTATACCAAAATCCGTTCACAGGGGCAGATCACGAGGATCCATTTACTCATCTAACAAAGTTCTACGAGATCGCCGGAACAATTGGTGCTCCGGAAGACCAAGAAGAATAGGTGTTCAGGAGACTTTTTCCTCATTCCTTAATTGGAAAAGCTAAGGAATGGTACCTTGATCAACCAAATAATGTCATGACAAATTGGAACGAGTTAGAAGAGAAGTTCTTGGATCGGTTCTTTCCTCACAATAGGTTCATGGAAGCGAAAACTTCTATTGCGGTGTTCTCTCAAGGTTCGAATGAATCTCTCAATGAAGCATGGGAGAGGTTCAAGTCCATGGTTAGAAAGTGCAAAGGTCATGGGTTTGATGAATTGTCTCAAATCCATATCTTTAGGAATGGACTCCAACCTCAACCAAAAACTCTTTTAGATGCTACCGCGGGTGGTTCGTTGATGTCAAAAACAGCTGCTAAAGCAATTGCTATCATTGATAGGATGACTTTGAATGATCATCAAGGGCAACACAACCGTAGTGCATCGCAAAGAAAACCGGGAGTTCTTGAATTGAATACTAGTGATGCAATACTTGCTCAAAACAAGTTGTTGACACAACAAGTAGAATTGCTCACTCAACAAATGTCAAAACTCCCTCAACAAATCAAAGAGATAAATGGGAGCCCTTCTAAAAATCAACATGTGATGTGTTGTGAATTGTGTAGGGGTGACCATCAAACAGGTTTTTGTCCTCCACCGGGTGAAGAGGTGAATTATGTGTCTAATCCTAATCAAGGATATGGTGGGAGACAACAACAACAACCTTACAACAACAACCAAGGTTACCAACAAAGAGGTAATCAAGGTTATCAACAAGGATGGAGGCCGGAAGCGGGCCCATCGAATCGTCAAAATCCTTATCAAGGCGGTTACAATCAACAACCTCAACAAACAAAGCTTTCAATCGAGGACACTCTTAGCCAATTCATGCAATTGCAAATTGCAAGCCAAAAGAGTACGGATGCCGCAATTAAGAACCTTGAAACTCAAGTCGGGCAATTGTCAAAGCAACTTGCCGATCAAAACAAAGGTCCTTTTCCGGCTACTACACAAGAAAATCCTCGTGAGCATTGTAAGTCAATTCTAACTCGTAGCGGTAGAAATATTGATATGGGTGTAGGAGAGATAGTTGAGGAGGAAATTGTTGAGAGTGAAAAAGATAGGGTGATTGAAGTAGAAAAAAATGTTGAGGGTGATTTAGTTGAAAATGAGAAAGAGAAAGAATTAGTGGAAAAAGAAACTCTTGAGAAGGTTGTAGAAAAAGAGAGAAAAAAATTGAGTGTGAGTGAGAAGGGAAAGAAGAAGGTGGATGATTCTATACAAGTGAAGAAATTACCTTACCCTCCCGGTCCGTCAAAGAAAGAAGATGCAAAGCACTATGCTCGGTTCTTGGATATTTTTAGCAAGTTGCAAATTAATGTTCCTTTTTCCGAGGCATTAGAGCAAATGCCGATGTATGCAAAATTCATCAAAGACATCATCACTAAGAAGAGAAGATTCTTGGATCCGGAGGTAGTAACGGTGAGCTCTTGTTGTAATGCGTTAATTCAACGCACTACTCCGATAAAATCAAATGATCCTGGGCGGGTAACCTTACCGGTGTCTATTGGAAATGTTCACATAGGCAAAGGTTTGGTAGATACCGGTTCTAGCATTAATTTGATCCCATTGTCTATGGTGAGAAGATTAGGAATCAATGATTTGAAGCCGACAAGAATGACGTTATCATTAGCGGATAAATCCACAGCTCATCCTCATGGAGTTGCGGAAGACTTGCTTGTCAAGGTTGACAAATTTTAGTATCCTGTTGATTTTATTGTCATAGACATGGAAGAAGATCCTGAGATTCCATTGATCTTAGGAAGGCCTTTTATGAAGACGGCCCGAATGATGATAGATATTGATGATGGCTTAATGAAATTAAGGTACCAAGATGAAGAATTATGTCTTGATCTCTTTGAAGCCATCAAGCATCCTAATGATGAGGATGATTGTTTTAGAATCGATGCTACCGAAAGAGCTATTATGAAAGTGGAGAATCAAATGCACTTGTCAAATCCTCTTGAGAAGACTTTAATGGAAGCTCTCGAAGTTCTCACCAAAGATCAAGAGAAGGAAATTGAAGATTGCTTGAGAAATTTAGAGGCTTGTGAGGAGATGAATCCATTTGAAACTCAAATTGAAGAGTTGAAGGATGAACCTAAAGTTGAAGAGAAAAAGGTGGAGTTGAATGTGTTACCATCTCACTTGAAATACGTGTTTCTCGGTGACAATTCTACTAAGCCGATTATCATTAATAGTGGTTTGTCTAACAAGGAAGAGCATCGATTGAAGGAAGTGTTGACAAAGAATCAAGAAGCAATAGGATGGGTTTTATCCGACTTGAAGGGTATTAGTCCGGCCTATTGTATGCATAAGATTATGTTAGAAGATGATTTTCGTCCCGTGGCACAACCTCAAAGGCGATTGAATCCAACCATGAAAGAAGTTGTTAGAAAAGAGGTTGTGAAGTTATTAGAGGCGAGGATGATTTATCCCATCTCCGATAGCGAATGGGTGAGCCCGGTGCATGTGGTTCCTAAGAAGGGTGGATTGACAGTTGTGAGAAATGAGAAGAACGAGTTGATTCCTTCGAGAGCGGTGACCGGGTGGCGTATGTGTATTGATTATAGGAGGTTGAACCAAGCAACAAGAAAAGATCACTTTCCATTACCTTTTATGGATCAAATGTTAGAGAGGTTAGCCGGAAGAAATTTCTATTGTTTCTTGGATGGTTATTCGGGATACAATCAAATATCAGTGAATCCGGCGGACCACGAGAAAACTGCTTTTACATGTCCTTTTGGCGTTTTCGCATACCGAAGAATGCCATTTGGACTATGTAATGCTCCTGCAACATTTCAAAGGTGCATGCAAGCTATCTTCTCAGATTTGATCGAGAAAAGCATTGAGGTGTTCATGGATGATTTTTCTGTGTACGGGTCGTCATTTGACTTGTGCTTAAAGAACCTTGATGTGGTAATGGAGAGATGCATTGAACAAATTTGGTTCTCAACTGGGAGAAATGCACTTTCATGGTGACGGATGGGATTGTTCTTGGCCACAAGGTTTCTTCAAAGGGGCTTGAGGTCGATCCGGCAAAAATTGAAGTTATTGAAAAACTTCCCCCTCCGGTGAATGTGAAAGGCATAAGGAGCTTCTTGGGACATGCTGGGTTCTATAGAAGATTCATCAAGGATTTCTCCAAGGTCGCAAAGCCTTTGAGTAATTTGCTCAACAAAGGTATGGAATTTAATTTTGATGAATCATGTCTAAAAGCTTTCCTAGAACTTAAAGCAAATTTGACCACCACACCCATAATTGTCGCTCCTAATTGGTCGCTTGAGTTTGAACTCATGTGCGATGCGAGTGACTATGCGGTTGGTGCGGTCTTAGGCCAAAGGAAGAACAAACAATTCCATGCTATACATTATGCGAGCAAAGTTTTAAATGAGGCACAGATTAACTATGCCACTACCGAAAAAGAATTGCTCGCAATTGTATTTGCATTGGAAAAGTTTCGCTCTTACCTCATTGGTTCTAAAGTGGTGTGTTACACTGATCATGCCGCAATCAAATATCTTCTCACCAAGCCTGATTCAAAACAGAGGCTTATTCGGTGGATTCTTTTGCTTCAAGAATTTGATCTTGAAGTGAAAGATAAGAAAGGTACAGAAAATTTGATTGCGGACCATTTGTCTCGGTTAGTGAATACCGAGGTGACAAACAATGAAAAAGAAGTGAGGGAAGAATTCCCCGATGAAAAACTGTACATGGTACAAGAAGTTAGACCCTGGTTCGCAGATATGGCTAATCACAAAGCATCTGGTTGGATACCGGAGGATCTAACTTGGAATCAAAGAAAAAAGTTTTTAAACGATGCTAATTTTTATGTTTGGGATGATCCTCACTTGTTTAAGTTGAGTAGTGACAATCTTTTGAGAAGATGTGTCGCGGATGAGGAGGCAAAAAGCATTTTGTGGCATTGCCACAATTCGCCTTATGGTGGTCATTTTAATGGTTTGCGTACGGCCACAAAAGTCCTTCAATCGGGATTTTGGTGGCCTACTTTGTTCAAAGATGCTTACCACCATGTTGCCTCATGCGACAGTTGTCAACGAACTGGTGGAATAGGGAAAAGAGAGGAAATGCCCCTCCAAAGTATTGTAGAAGTAGAAGTATTTGATTGTTGGGGCATTGATTTTGTTGGACCATTCCCTTCCTCAATGTCAAATGAATACATCTTGGTAGCTGTGGATTACGTGTCTAAGTGGGTGGAAGCGATTGCTTCACCCAAAGCGGATGGTAAGACCGTGATAAAGTTTTTGAAGAAAAATATATTTTCGCGGTTTGGCTCGCCAAGAGTGATAATTAGTGATGGTGGATCTCATTTCTGTAATGCTCCGCTTGAAAAAGTGTTGGAGCAATATGGAGTGAAGCACAAGGTAGCTACTCCATATCATCCACAAACTAATGGGCAAGTTGAGAGGACCAATAGAGAGATTAAGAGAATTCTTAAGAAAACTGTGTCTAGCTCTAGGAAGGATTGGTCAATGAAGTTAGATGAAACCTTGTGGGCGTATCGGACCGCTTTCAAAGCACCGATCGGTCTTACACCATTCCAAATGGTGTATGGTAAAAGTTGCCACCTTCCCGTAGAACTAGAACATAAGGCATATTGGGCCTTGAAGCTTTTGAATTTTGACCACAAGTTGTGTGGAGAGAGAAGAAAAATCCAATTAAATGAGTTGGAAGAGATGAGATTGCATGCCTATAAGTCTAATTCAATTTACAAAGAAAAAACCAAATTCTATCATGATAGTAAGGTTAGAATGAAGGACTTTAAGGTAGGGCAATTAGTTTTACTCTTCAATTCCCGGTTAAGACTTTTTCCGGGAAAGTTGAAATCTAAATGGTCCGGACCGTTTTTGGTCAAAGAAGTGAGAAGCCAAGGGGCTATTGTGATAGAGGACCAAAAATCAAACCAAGAGTGGGTAGTAAATGGTCAGAGGTTGAAGGCTTATCGAGGAAGCGATTTTAATCGTGAAACTTGCGTTTTATCGTTTGGCGATCCTTGATTGCCTTTGACCGTCGAGCTGACCGACGTTAAACAAAGCGCTCTTGGGAGGCACCCCAAGTTGTATATATTCACTTGTATTTGTGTTCTTTGTGCAGGTGGGATTTTTGAGTTGTCGTCGAGCCAGAAACGATCTACCGGTATTTTTGGGCGTGCTGAAACAATGCAGTTTTTCTGCTGTTTCTGGTGTAGCGCGCGCCGCACCCATATGCGCGCGTCGCGCGCTGGGTGAATTCAAGAGCCCTTTCCTGGCAGAGATGAGGGCGCGTCGCGCCAATTCTGCGCGCGTCGCGCGCTGTGTATATTTTTGAAAAATAATAATAATTTTGATTTGGACCCACCCATGCTGGGCCCGACCCGGTTTCGTTGGCAGAAGAGTTAGTAGGGTTTTTGGAGGTCTTTGCCTCCATTCAAACCCTTTTTCCTCTTTGTGTCAAGAAAGTTCAACCAAAACACCACCTTGTTCTTGCATTATACTGCATTCTCTCACTATTTTCGTTGCTTTATTGTCATCATCATCAAAGGTATGTTCTTTCTTCCCTTCTATTTCCATTAGTTTAAGTTTTAGAAGTTTAGGTTTTTAGATTTAGGAATTTTTGATAGATTTTGAAAAACTAGGGTAGAAGACATCCTTTTGCTGTATCTTTAGCCTGCTAGAACCCTTAGAGGGGAGGAGAAGCAAGTTCTTCTTTTCTGTTTTGCAGAAAAATGAAGTTTTATTCTGGGTTTCGCAGAGCGCGCGTCGCGCCCTGTTCAGCGCGCGTCGCGCCCTGGGTTCATTTTTGAAATTTTTTTTTATGTTGTTTGGGGTGTAGATAGGGTCTGTTTGATGATTGATGATGACTGTGGCTTGAATTGTGCTGTTAATTTTGAGCATATGCTAACTTTGTTTCAATTTTGTGTGTTTTGGTTTGATTTGAATTTGTGCAGGAATGGCACCCTTTTTGAAGAGAAAGAAGACTGGATCTGGTGAGGGATCTTCCTCACAAGCTGGCAGGTTTGATCGGACGAAGTTTCTAGGTCCGGAGCAAGAGGCGAGGTACCATGAGCTTGAAAGCCGAGTTGTGTGGAGTGAACGCACGGTGGTTCCTATTGACCACGGCCTTTTCCAAAGGGCGTGGACTGCTTTGTCTGAAACATTCTGGGACAAGCTGTTCGCTCCACCAAAATTCTATCAGGTGGAGATTGTCAGAGAATTCTACGCAAACGCCTTGCCTCCGAGCGGTTGGTCAGGTACTGAAGCTTACCCGTTTAAAACATGGGTGAGAGGTAAGGCCATTGATTTTAGCAAAGAGGCTATTTTTGATTTTCTGGATAACCCTCTTGCTTTGGTGGAAGAATGCCAGTACCATCCCAGGTTGAATAGAGGAAACTGGGACGTGGAGAGTATTAGGGAGAGGATTTGCAGGACTGGTTTCACCTATACTCTGACTAAAGCTGGGCTGCCAAAGACTTTTACTCGTAGTCAGTTGACGGAGGAGGCTCAGTTGGTGACTTCGGTGGTCCTTTACAACATTAGGCCACGGAGTCACACTTCTTCCCTCACCATTGATACGGCAGGTTTGGTTCAGGGTATTTTGAATGGTGATAACATTGATGTGTCCAGGATTGTGGCGAACGAGCTGAAAAGAGTCGCCCTGAATGGGACTCTTCATGGAGATGGGGTGAAATGTAGGTTGATTTTTCCCGGTTTAATAATGGGTTTGTGCAGGAAGGCTGATGTCCGGTTTCCACCTGGTGGTAGGATTCCCATGGATGGTGTTATAGATGATATTTTTGCTAACAGGTACTGTTTGCCTGGAGGTCGTCCTTTTGGTGTTGCTGCTGGTGCATCTGACCTTCCCGATGCTTCTCAAGCTGTTCCGGTTGCTGCTGCACCGCCTGCTGGTCCACAGTATGGTGATGCAAGTGATTGGAACTATCAGATGCATATGGCGCATCAGAGAGCGTTTATGTTTTTGCAGGATTCTATCCGGCAGCTTTCTCTGCAGCAGCCTGTTGGTTCCAGGGATGATTTATCTGCCTATGCTTCATGGCCTGAGGGCAGGCCAGATCCTGAGGAGGGGATGGAGCAGGATGATCCGGAGACTTCCGATGAGGAGTAGACTTTATTTTTTATTGCTTTATGTTTTATTGTTTTTAGTTTTAGTTTTATATTAGAACAGTTTTTAGTTGTCTTTGTTTTTAATTTTGTTCCATCCTGGTGGATGAGGTACTTTGAAAGGCTAAGTTTACGCCTTTGGATAATTAACACCGTTTGGTGTGGTTTTTATTTTATATAAGTTCAGTTTATTTTATTTTTGCATTTATTTATTTTTAAGTAGTTTATTTTAGTTTAGTGTTTATATTTTAGAAATAATGGTTTGATAAGTTGTCCTGATGATTAATTAGCTGGAACACGAATTTTTGTTGCCACGATGAATTTGGATGATGCAACACAATTTGAGTGGTGATGATATAAGTTGAAAACTGTACGCGCAAGGTACATCCTTTATCGTTTTATTTATCAAGTACCTTTGATTGTGATGCTTTTAATTGTACAAATTAGGTGTCATTAATTTCTGTGGATAAAATTAGTTCAATTGTGAATCACTTTAGCCTAGCTGTAGTTGTGAGGAGATTTTCCACTGTGTATATATATAAATTGTGCTGGATACCAGCAATGTGCGTTTTAACTCGTTTTTATTATGATTAATCTTGCATTATTATTAAATTGTGTTAAGCATGAAAGTGATCAAGGCGTTTTGTTCTGCACTATGAGAAAAACTTCCAATCCAAATGTAACCTACCCGGTGAGTGTGTGAGTATTTGCTAACCACTTTGAGCCGTTTTCCAAGATTCTTATCGGTTAAGCTTATGTTGTATATAGATCTCTATACCGATTTTTGATAGAATCTTGATGACTTTCTTTTCTTTCTACCTTGAACTGTTGCCATTTGATATGGTAAGGATTGATTCCTTTTTGCCTTAGAATAGGGAGCATTCTTAGTGATGTCTTGGTAATATACAAGTTGGGGAGAATGAAATAAAGGTGTACATTGGTGAGGATATATCAAAAGATAGTGCTCAAGGGGTATATATATTTATGTTTATAATAAAGAAAAGAAAAAGAGTAGAAAAAAAAATATATATGAAAAAAAAAAAAAAAGAAAGAAAAAAATTTGTGACCCTTGAGCAAGTAATGAATAATGTGGTAAACTTGGTTGTTTAGGTTGTGATAATTGAATTTGAATGCTCTCTTAGGTTTTGACATTTTCGATTCAATGGCCGTGAGATATGAGACACTTCCTTGTTAACCAAGCCAAGCTACAACCCGAAAGTCCTTAGTGATTCATGCTTATACACTTTTTTATATGTCTTATGCTTAGATGAGTTTATAATTAATTCGGTGTGTTTGCGTCATTGTCTGGTGAGTGTTAGGATCCTCCATTTTTGTTCTCTCAGTAGAGAAATACGTAGGTGTGATTCATTCTTGAACTTCTTTTGCTTTGTGGAATTTCTGACATAGAATTTGTATATAGGATTAGCATTGTTATCATGGTACTTTGATGAAAACTGGTAAGGATTGATCTTTGTGTACTTTTGGAATTTGAACCATTCAATTGTTCTTGTTTCTACCTTGTTGTTTCATTTGTGATATTTTGTGTTCCCGGTAATTTATCATTGTTTTGTTTGAGGACAAACAAGAGTTTAAGTTGGGGAGAGTTGTTAGGTGCCAAATTGTGTTTATATTTAGTTTAATTAATGGCACCTTTCGACCGTTTTTATCGGATATTCGTACAATTCCCTGAAATTTTAGATAATTATTTATAGTTTATAATATTAAGCTTTCATTTTATGTTAATATGTGTTTTAGTTATGATTTTGTAGGTTTTAGCCAATTTTGGGGAAGTTTGGAGCTTGTTTTGAGCTTTGCAAGAGAGTGCCTGGCAGAAGTAAGCGCGCGTCGCGCGGAGATGTGGGCGCGTCGCGCCCTGGGCAAGATATTTTGGAACTTCAAAGCAGAGAGTTGCGCGCGTCACGCGCATGGGCGGTTTAAGTTTTTTTAAGTGTATTGGCGCGAAGCGCGCTGGAGGGCGCGACGCGCCCTGGACAGAAAATGATTTTACTATATAAAGAGTAATTCTGATTTTTGGAGGAGGACATTACATTCTTAAGAGCTCATAAACCCTAATCACTGTAGCAAACTAATAGTTGAAGATTGGAAGCTTTGATCGTCGATTAATCGCCTTTGATGCTTGTTGATCTTCATCCTTTACTTCTTGAGCAAGCTACCATTCTCATGGATAGCTAAATCTCTTTTGTATCAAGATAAGATGTAATCTTCCTAGCTTTTTGTATGTGTTCTTGTGAATATATTATGTATGAACAAGTGATGATCAATATAGATGGTTTAGTTTGTTTATTAAAGCTTTTTCTTTGGTATAAGTGTTTGAGACATCAATATTTGTATCTAGATCTAACTTTATCATCTATCAAACTATAAATTGCAGACATGGATTTAGCGTTTGATGTTTACTTAGTATCGGTTTTAAAACGTTATTTGTATTGTTTAAAGGATGGAGAAATCGTCGGTTAAACAATACGGTAAATCTAACTATATCATTGCGGACACGGATGATATAGGCGTCGATATGTAATTATGTTGATCGTTACCATGTTCATATACGTATATTTATAAGGAGACATACAAATTTAGGTCGATGAAATCGAATCTTGATACATTTTCTTTAACTTAGAACTTTCATTAATTTACTCTTTGCTACTAAAAGAATTGAATGATCTTTTGCAAACCTAAAACTAAAGTAACATTAACTCAAGACAAAATAGGCTATAGAACGGCGGTGATATCGCAATAATCCCTGTGGATACGATAATAACGAAAAGTACACCACAATACTCTTTCAACAATAACTAGATGATTATTATATTTTGTGCCACAACCTGAACATAGACACCATACTCAGATTTGCATTTGACAAATCCTAACTCGATTAAGTATGAGTCGATCTTCTTGTTCCATGCCCTAGGTGTCTACTTGAGACCATATAGTGCTTTGTGAAACTTATATACTTTGCTCACTTCCTTATGAATCACAAACCAGGAGGTTGTGTGACATAGACCTCTTCGTCTAAAGGACCATTCAGAAACATTGATTTCACATCTAAATGAAATATCGACCAACCTCGACTGCTTGACAATGTTACCACTAGTCGAACAGTCTCCAATCTTACTACTGGAGCAAATACTTCAGAGTAGTCGAGTCTTGCTCTTTGAAGAAATCCTCGAGCTACTATTCTTGCTTTATATCTTGCTATCGACTCATCAGCATTGTGTTTTAGTTTGAACACCCGCTTTAGATCGATAGTTTTTTTATGTGTTGACAATTCTAATAACTTCCATGTGTTGTTTCTTTCGATTGCCTGCAACTCTTCGACCATAACTAACTTCCATTGTTGAATCATTAAATCCTCGCTATAGTTTATTGGTTCAGCACCTGCAAGAAAAGAAAAATGAACTAATTCTCCATCTGGTGTGACTTCATCATCACCAGCTACTTCATAGTCTTGAAGTCTAGCTAGAAGAATTCGAGTTCTTTGATGTCTTTGGCTTGTAGCAGCCACACCTTCTTCAACTTCGATTATGTCAGGAATGTCAGTAACTGCTTCTACTTTGACTTTGACTGGATTCTAAAAAATTTCTTCAACTTCGACTTCATCAGTTATACCAAACCAGATCTTGGATTCGACATGGTTATCTGCAATTGCAGCCATAACCATCATACCTTCGGAATCATCTGAATCTTGGCGTGCGAGGTTCTGCTTCTTCCTCCTTGCCTTTTGTCGATCCATTGTCTTTCATGTGAGAACAATTTTTAGACAAGTGACCCCACTTCTCACAGTTATAGCATTGCATACCTTTATCTTTCTTATCTTCGTTGTCCTTTTGATAGTTTCCTCCTCCATTTAAGGATTCAGAAGTTCTATCTTCGACCTGCTGCTTGTGAGAGTTCGCCCAAGACTTCTTGCCCCGAGTCTTGTCTACTTTGTATTTGAATTTTTTGGAACCACCATTCTTTTTCCATGACTGAGCCTGCAAAGCTTGTATCGAATCTTGAACTCCTTTCCTTTCGACAATCCTAATCTCATGCGCCTCCAACGAACCAAGTTGATTGGATTCTTGAATATCTACGATAACATGATCAAAGTGAGAAGTCAACGTACGCATTACCTTATCAACTATCATCTTATCAGTTAGGGTTTCACCATAACCCTTCATGAGATAGACGAGTTTCTGCACCTTCGACACATACTCTGCAACCTTTTCGTCTTCTCCCATCGACAACAATTCATATTATCGACGCAAGGTCTGCAATTTGTCAACCTTGACTTTCTCACCTCCTACATAATATTTGACAAGAATATCCCATGCCTCATTCGCTGATTCAACATGAGAGATTCTATCGAAATTTGAAGAATCAACCGTCGTTTGAATGCAATACGCAACCTTACAATCCTTCTTCTTGGCTCCGGCGTGGGCAGTTCTATGTGCGTCGGATGCATTTGCAGCCAGCACAGGAACTCCATTAGTAACCACTTCTAGGGTTTCATGAAAGCCAAGCAGAGATTGCATCTATTTTCTCCATCGGATCCAATTTTTACCGTCAAGCATTGAAAGAGAATTCAGAATGCCATTAGTACCATTCATCTTTGCAGCGATTGATTCACTTTCCCTGGAAATACGATCTTTGATGTGAAGTTCGCAAGAACAATAATCGGAAGGTCTGGATACCAATTTTTTTAAAGGAAATAAGGATTATATTAATGAATTGAATTGTACAAATAATGATACAGAGTATGACTATTTATATGCAACCTGGATTGGGTTTGGGCTTATAGAACTTGAATTATATTTGATATTATTAGATTTGATTTGATTCGATATGATATTAATAATATCAATCTCAACAAATTCCAATAATATCTCAACACAAATAACACCATGATCAATAAAAACCTAAAACAATATGCATTCTCCTAATCTTAGCATGTGAACAGAGTTAATCATTTCTATAATCACGTATTACTCGTCAACACAGTCTATGTCTAGAGCAACGTTGCGGGATTATACCGGTTGAAATAACATAGGGCGTCTCAATCTATTAAACAACACACAAACATTAAGATGTGATACAAAGTGAATATCAACACCCAAATCTATGTCTAGAGTTTGGTTATCGACAAATGACAAATCTTAAATCAATAGTTTGAAATACATCTCTTAGCATAAATCAAACATATTATGAAAAAGGATTATCATCTATATTGAATCAAAACAAAGTTGACAATACAAAACTTAAAAGACATACTTACAACAATGGTGAAATTACCTAAATTCCAACAAGAAAATGTATCATACAAAGAGAAGAGAGATGATGAACAAACCTCAACCTTAATGTCTCAAAGATTGAAGCTAATCAAAGATTGACATGTTTTGAAAATAAATTGTTTTCTAAGTTTGTATAAACATATGCCTGTATCTCTTAGAATAAGAAAATTGTATGAATACTTTAGTTATTAATTTGGTCGCTAAATGTTTTAGTGAAATTTTTGTCCTATAGCTTCAATTTTCTGTGCTTGAATTATTTTGTCATTATTTTAGTAAAAAAATATTTATATTGAACCACCAATTACCAAGCGTTTATACAATTTCCAACATATACATTGTTCTTACAATTACTACATTTTGGTCACTGAATTGTATGAGTATTTTTTCTTAATAATTTTTAATTAAAATATTCAATTGAAAGATTTTGGTTATACTAAAATTTTTCAAAAAATAAATAAATAAAAATTAATTATTGACATGTAAAAGAAATGCCAGGTGTTTTTAAAAAAAAAGGAAAATAAATTAAATTACCAGGTTAGCCTGCCACATAAAAAAAAAAAGACGAGTAAGATGTCACGAAATAACATAATCAAAAAATATTTATATTACTTTATTAGAATTTTAAAATTTATTTTATAGAAGATATTTAAGAAGAAAAATATGTTATTAACTCTAAAATTTAATTATAAATGCATTTATTTACTTTAAACTTTAAAACTTGGTCCTAAAGTAAAAATATTCAAGAAAAAGTAAATTCAATTCAAATTAACTCAATTTTAAAACCAACCAAATTTTACTACTTGTAGCAAAGCAAATACTCAACCAAACAGATATGGGACCAAATCGGTCACTAATGCTTTGTATTGTATTTGTTCTTGGGTTGACCATTTACCTAGCTGAAAGATAGTAACAACTTAAGGTGGCAAATTTTTATCCGACCGATCCATTGTTATTTTGTGCAATTGGATCGGGTCGGATTGAATGTCGAGTTGATTTAATAGTTTAATTTTAATATTATAGAATTGTTTCAGTCGGACTTAAATAATTATTTTAGTTCTTGTCAAAAATCAAATCTGACCGAACTCAATTAATATTTATTTATTTATTTTTTACTGTAAGCTAACATATTATAAAAATAAAATTTACAAAATTTTAATTTATTAGTTTAACATCACAATAATATAATTACATTCACAAAATGATGTCAATGATATTAGAAATGTTATCACATAATAATAATCAATGATAAAAATAGTTATTCTTTAATTATTCTAAATTTCTTTTTATTTTTTTACAATTAAAAAATAAATATGTGAAATTTTATAAAAAAATAGTCATTTTAATGAGTTTATTTCAATAAATATTAAACCGATAAAATTCACCTGCGATTTATCTGCTTAACCAATTTAACCAGATTTGACGAAAATCGGAATTTTTCGGTCGAAATTGGATCATTGAAATAAAACTGGAGTTTACATCAGATTTAAGTTTTAGACTCGATACTGACCCAAACCGACTGATTGTCCCTCTATAACAATTATTGTACTCCTCTCAAATACACTATATATATATATATATATATATATATATATATATATATATATATATATATATATATATATATATATATATATATATATATATATATATATATATATATATATATATATATATATATATATATATATATATTCTTCTTATATTACCATAGCTAGCTAATTAACTGATTAGCATTATAATACATAAATACAAAAGACCAAAACTGAAAGAAAGGGCCCTAGACAGAAAAAAGGGTATGTTCATATATAGACATGCCAGGTGCAAAAAGTGACATTAGTACTAGAAATGATTAAGTCAAAACTTGAAAACCAAAAACAAGTAAACAAAGCATCGAGTGAAGTGAGGAAGTGGTCACGCCTCAAAACAAGCTCGTGTAAAAATTTAAGTGTGCTCAAAAGCAAAGGAGAAAAAGTTGAAGCATATAGAAAAGGAAAGGAGAGAAGAGGGGGAGGGACCATAAACCCATTACTTTTCAAAGAGCATGGGTGGCATTTTGTTTATCATTCCTTTTACATGTAATAAAGAGATTAGACATATTGATAAAGGACTTGATTTTTCTTATAACATTAAGATTAAATAAATAATAAAGGGCGGTTTGCTATATGTGATTGAGTTAAGTTACCTAAAATAGATACTATAAAATGACTTTCAATACTATTTGGATTAAGAGTTGATTTGATTTACGCCTGCAAATTCTATTTTAACGACAAAAAATAAATATCATTAACTTGAATATTATCACTAGGGTTAGAATTTAAGATCTCACCGTTTATGTGAGTTTCTGATGGTTATTAATATTTTGTTCACTAATAAAAAAGTTTATTTAATTTTGTATTTTGTAATGTTTTATCAAGAAGTCACAAAAAAAAATTATTTTCTAATTTACAATTTTTTTGACAATTTTTTTTTCTTATTTTCGCACCTACCAATCAATATGTCTAAATCAATAATGATTTGAGAGTTTATTTTCACATTCTCAAAAATATATTTTTATAATTTGTAGAATTTCAACTTCTAATTTTATTTAGGTGTTGGTCGAAGTCGGTTTTTTAACTTTGTGTTTAAGTCTTAACTTATTTTTTAATTGAATTTATTCGGTGATTACTTTTATTTTTTGATATTTTTCTTGTAAGATTGCAAGATACCTCTTGTGTTTCTTGTTTTTATTTATTTATTTATTTAAAAAAAATGCTATTATGGCTAATTAAAATCAATTTATATGTTTCCATTTTATAAAAGTAAAAAGTAATAGAGGATGGCCGTGACAATAGTGATGAGTTTCCTTTTTGTCGTGCTCTAACTTTTGCTTTGCATAATTTCATTTTCTATCTCAATTGAGAAAAAGAGACAGTCACAATTTGGCGTTGACGCTTCCTCGTACACTAGTTTCATTTTTGTACTTTTCTTATTGCTCTTTTCCTTCTATTATTTATCTTTCCTTAATTATTGCTCTCTTAGCTTTACCTTTTTCTTATCTTCTATTCTATATCTTCTTTTATTATTTCATTCTTTATTATCGTGTTTACTTTCTATTTCAAGCAAAATTATATTCGGATATTTAGAATATATTATGGGTATCAAAATGGCATAACGTAACTGGAAGAGTGCAACTTTGCGGCTCATATAGTTAAGGAACAAATGAAAATAATAGTATTGATTGGAATTTATTTAAATGAAACTTTTTAGTATAAACTAATAACATATTTTTACATATGTTGTGAAATATACTTAGATAATATATAGACTAGTAAAATACTCCTGTTATAGCACATATTTTCTTTGGTTGATATACTGAACTAAAGTTTGATATGAAATTGATGAAAAATAATAAGCAAATTGTATTAATATTGTCGCATGAGTAAATAATTTTATAATTAAAAGCATATAAAATAAATCTACAACAATATTTAACATATATCTCAGACATTTGTTTCAACGGTTAAAAAGTCGATCAAAACTATATAAAATAAAATTACATAGATCAAAACTTCATGCATAAGCAATGCATGTTTTAATGTTTTTCGATGACTTTCCATATCTTCGAAATATCCATATGTTTCGTAGTACTTATAAATGAAGCAACTTAACCTTGACATTAGAAATTTGTATCTTTAATTAGACATCATCAAGAAGACCAAAGTAATAATAACGCAAAACTGCATGTGAATGAGCCAAATGTTAATATTTATGAATCAAGAGCAAGTTTGAAAATGTCGAATTAACACTCATGAATCATTAACAACTTTCAAAATGCTAAGTTAGCACTCATGAATCAAGTCAACAATACAAATTACTAAGTACAATTTGCATGTGCGGGTGCAACTAAGGTTGATCTAAGTATCCTTTTTAATAGTTCTGGCAAATTGAAAACAACAATTTAACATGGTACAAGTGCAATTTAGGTGTTAGTGCAATAGTGCCTAGTTTTGTAACATAAAGAGACGGTTTAAATCACCGGAGAAGAATGCACAGTCTCATGATGTAACATTAACGCTTTGGTAACATCTGATACATGTTATCTTCTTCTTCTTCTTCTTCTTCTTCTTCTTGTATTTTCATTTTCCAAACCAATTAGGAAATACTTTCTAATATTACTTTATATCTCTAAATGCAAAAAAGGAATTATTGATCTCTCTTTGGCTTCAAGATGAAGAAGCTGGAAATGTCCTTTTGAACCATTCTAGCTCATAGCTTCGACAGACAAATGGTGACATAGTAGAGAAAAATGTAGTACATTGCATAAACATGAAGAACTACTTCTCAAAATCCTTTTTAGTCGAAGACTCACGATCAACTGGGATCAACAAATTGAGCCTTAAACCTTCGACTCGACCTTCCAAATTAGACAGCACACCAGTGTTTGAAAAGGGTTAAAAAGTGACATCAAGCCAAAAAAATGTGAAATCCAGATAAGGCCAGAGATCAGAAAGTTCTCCTCGAGAATTGTTCGTGCTTTGATGTCACGGGAAACAATTCCTAATGACTCATAAAGGCATGCTTAGATCAGTTTTCTAAGACAAATATCCTTTTTCTCATGAAATTAGGTTGCCATAGGGATAAATTTCTTGGCTACTTGAAGGGAGCTGGAACAAAAGATGAAATGGGATAGCCAAGGGGTGAGGAAAGCAATATCATAGTAAGAGACTTCCTAAGTTTTATGGTGATAGTCTTTGATGTAGTTGCTAAGGATAGCACGATTGAAGTTAAAATTAGGTTTGATCAGATGTTTGTTAGTGGGGTCAAAGTTCTCCCCTGTTGGTCGAAGACCAGTAATGACAACAATATCAAAGAGAGTGGAAGTGATCATACCACATGGTAAATGGAAAATATTAGTCGAAGGCTCCCAAAAATAGAAGGCATATATAAGCATGTAAGGGTTATACCTGGGACCTAGTTTGGATACTTGGATCAGATAAAAAATACCTTGATCTTTCCAAGTTATTTCTTTCTTTTGTTGTATTTTATGCAACCAACTAAGATAAGCATCATTGTTGGTGGTAGGAGAAAAACAAAACACACGATTGAGATATTCTATGAACCCCAACTCAAAACTTCTATCTTTAAATGCACGAGGTTTGGATGATGATGGACAAGGGAATAAATTTTTTAGTTTGGTTGGTTTCATAGGTGAACTGGGTAAAGGACCCATAAACGCATGAGTCACACCTTTAAGAGAAAAAGGGGTCAATACATGGGAATCCTAGATAGCATCTTTCTCCTTCTCCTTTTGAGGCTCTAGAATGTAGCTACGATTGTTGATGAGGATGGGTCCTTGAAAATCAGCAACAGATGGAATCGAGAGTTGTTTGTTTATGCTAGAAGAATGAGTCATTGTTCTTAGAACTTGAAAAGAATAAAGAGTGGTTAAGCTAATATAAAAATGAAAGCTCTTAGCGTTTATAGAAGAAGAAGTTACAAAAAGGAAAAATGAGAAGAGGAAGGTACATATATATATACCAAAAGAAGAAAACATTTCATTTTCTCTCTAAAATCTAAATAAATGGCGTTTTTATTTTTAGATTAAAAGTAACTAAATAATTTTATTTTAATGCGGTTAAATCTTGTGGCCAACGATCGCCTAGAAAATCGCAATCGTGATGACAGTTCACACACACGTTTTTGACGTGATGGTTTGGTGAAAGTGGTCATGATGATGATGACATATGCATACTACATTGAACATTATTGAGAGTTTAGTAAAAATACCACTTTCTTCCATTATGTAAACATGGTTGAAATTGGCATTTAGGGGGGCATTTGTTAGCTTGAAAACTTTAGATTATCATTTCAACATGAAAGCGTGATATAAAGGTATGCGATTGATAATTCTGAAATGACTAAGTTATAGTTTCAACATATTGATCACTTTGACTGAGGTGGTGAATTCGACTCGCCTATCAGGTGTTTTGGGACTTAGTATATTATTGAGTTCAAGAATTAGATAAGCTAGAGACATTTCGATACTGCACTGCAAGATTCAATGGAGAAGTTCCTCGACAGGGGTAGTTAGAGGTTTTAAAGACAATTTTGATAATGGGAGCAGTTTATTGGCAGTCTAAAAACCAAAGACACGTGGAAACACAGCAAAAAACAGACGCCCATATAGTAAGATACATGACGAGCCCTAGAGAAGTGACTGTTATCGAAGGTTATTGATGTAGTTAGCATATAAGTTGATTTCATTCTTGTAACAAAGGTTCATAATTTTCATTATTATTCTCTATAGAATTGAAACATCCAAGTAACAGAGATAAAAGAATTTATGAAAAATGTATGAATTTGCGTCCTATTTTAATTCACACAAATTTGTGATAGATTGCCTTGCTATTTCGTTTTACTTTGTTTATTTTAGGATTAAATATGTTGTTGGTCCCTATAAATATCTCAATTTTGGCTTTTAGTCCCTATAAAAATATTGACTTTTAGTCCCTATAAAATTACTTTTGCACACAATGTTAGTACCTATAAAGGGACTAAAACTGCGTGCAAAAGTAATTTTATAAGGACTAAAAGTCAATATTTTTTATAGGGACTAAAAGTCATTTGTGGTAATTTTATAGGGATTAAAAACATATTTAACCCTTTATTTTATCATTCAAACAATATTGCATTTCAATACTTAGAATTTCTATATAATTTCTCTACATTTAAACACTGCATACTTAAGCACAAACACTTTTTCTCAAACCTTGTTGCACATAATACAAAGCATATCACCTCACGCGAGCTGGCATATCTACCACCTTAAACGCCATAAACATCACCATTCAGGGTCACTCGCCGCTGCGGGTAAGCCCTTACTACCATAATTTACTAAGGCCTCTGAATATCCCCTACTTGTGTAGAGATACCACAGACGCCTGTACTTTTTGACAAGTACACACACATATTCCTTATAGTTAATACCAATACATGTTAGATCGCAACTAGACCTAAACCTACACGCTTACCTCTACCTAATCCGTGAAACATCCAGAACACCTCTAAGATCGACTGAGGATGAGGAAAAGACATACCCACCCACTTAGAATCTTATACCATACAAATGACACAACATAACACAAACAAGTCATCCACTGACTCATCATGCCCCAAACACGCAACACACTCTACTCCATTGCCTTCTTGAATAATGTCTCACCTTCTATGGTTGAGTCTAGTAACTAATATGTCCTACAAAAGCAATCAACACTACTACACATAATATTTTTATGAAGAAACTTTCACCTCACCCAACAAAAAACCGAGGTGTAAATCATAGACGCCTCACATTTTATTTTATTTTTAAAATACCATATGCTCCCTCAGTTTTCCTGGAAACCAAGGGGTAAAATATTTAGAGAACACTTCTTTGAATTCCAGCAACTATATTTTATCACCTTTTAATATTGTTGTTGAAATTTAGTATTTAACGATTCCATTGATTTAGTTTATTTGTTGTTGTTGTTGTTGTTGTTGTTGAGATTTAATATTTAAAGATTCCATGGATTTTGTTCTTGTTGTTTATGTTGTTGTTGTTGTTGTTGTTCTTGTCACTACGCCAAATTTAAGCTGTAGCAGCGCAGCTACTAAAGCGCTTTTAGCAAAAGCGCTCTCGTAGGGCTCGCTAAAAACAAAATTAATAAACAAGGGAAAATGATGCAAAAAAAGCGCTCTGGTAGGGGGGTTATGAGAGCGCTTTCAAAAAGCGCTCTGGTAGGGGGGGGGGGTATGAGAGCGCTTTTAAAAAGCGCTCTGGTAGGGGGGTTATGAAAGCGCTTTTAAAAGCGCTCTTATAGGGTGGGTGCTACGAAAGCGCTTTTGGGATAAAAGCGCTCTGGTAGGGGGTGTTATTAAAGCGCTTTTGAAAAGCGCTCTGGTAGCCCATTTAAAAAATTATATATTTTACAAACACACGCGTTTTGTTTCAGATCCAAAACACGCGAACCTTCTTCTTCCTTTCGTTGCTCCGCCGTCCTCACTCCCTCTCCAGCCTTCAACCGACTCCGCCGCCGCCTTCCTCACTCCATCGCCACCCTTCAACCGTCTCTTCTCTGTTCAGGTTAGGGTTTTCTGCCGGAAATTTTCCTTTTTTTCATTGTTTGCTTTCAAAAATACAAAATTTTATTTAGGGTTATAGTTAATATTATTGGGGCTTTTTTAATTTATCAGTGATTTAGGTTTTATCAGTGTGATTTAGAGTATTGAAGACAAAGTTTGTTAGGTTTTTATCAGTGATTTAGAGTATTGAAGACATGTATCAAGTAAGTAGAAGATGTTATTGATAATGAGACCTACAAGGGATTATATTTATTAGTGTGATTTAGAGTATTGAAGACAAAGTTTGTTAGGTTTTTATGCAGAAAAAAAAAAACTCAAGTAATTTGTTTTTGGAATAAAAGTTTCATTAGATCCATGAAGTTAGTATTTACATCTATAGATGTATTATCTATAGTTTTATACACTTTTTAATTTAGTATGAATTGATTTAAAGGGCCTCCAGGATTGATTGCTTTTTACATGATCTTTTCTGGACATAAAGCATAGGACTTTTTGTTTTATTAGCCACTATTACGAGTTCCAATGTGGAACGTGTTGAGAACATTCATTTCTAGGGAACTTTTGAACTCTTTTAGCTTTCACATTCTAATTTTTTTTCAATATAATGTATCTGGAAATTAACATTCTACTTTTAACTAGCCATAGATGACAATCATAAAATAAACTGAGCTATTAAACTTTTATAAATGACAAACTAATCATTTTAAATGACAATCTGAGCTATTAAACTTTTATAAAGCGCTTTTGTTAGGTTTTTATCAGTGATTTAGAGTATTGAAGGCATGTATCAAGTAAGTAGAAGATGTTATTGATAATGAGACCTACAAGGGATATCTGTTTCATCAACTTTTACATGATTCAAGATTTTCTATATGTAGTTAGTAATAATCACGTTTTTCTATTGTAGGTTGAGCTTCAAACAGTGGATGGACTGGTAAAGGATAGAACACAATGTGCCCCAGCCGATTATGTTCCACAGAATATGAATCAAGTAATTGTACCCCAAAGTCTTCTGTGGCAGGATCCTTCGGGGTACAGTTATTTGATTCATATTCTGTGACACAATACAACTTGGATAGAAATGAGGCGATGCAGGTTAAGTCCAACAAAACCTTCAAATTTCTAGTCCAACAACCCCTTCTCATTATCGCAACATTTATTGATTGAGTAAACATACACCCCTAGCTTACACCAACACCGTAATTTTCTACATACAAGGTATACAATTCATTTTTTATTAATTTATTCTATCTTAAACCGTAATTTCTGTGCACAAGTATCTATCTGTGTTAAAATATACGGTGTAATATACAAGTGTAGGAAAATAAGTGTAGATATAGCATAGCTCAAAGATGAAGGAAAACGCTGAAGGGTAAGTAGTAGTAACTAGTTGTCATGTATTATTTGTCATAGAAATTAATATTCAACTTTTATTTGTGTCTAATTTTTCCTGTCAATTGGTTGTGAACTTTACATTAATTGTTGTTGCAGAGAAACTTCTTATATTGCTAAGAGATAGTAGAAAGCTCACAAGGATACTGGGCTCTTTTGATCAATTTGGTAACAACTTCTCAAATTCTGTAATTGTTTGACATGCTGTTGGTTGAGTTTATAATAGTGTTCCTATCAATAACATGTAGCTAATGTTGTTCTTGAGGGTGTCTGTGACAGGATTATTGTTAGTGATCTATATTGTTTTATCCCTCTAGGCTATATGACGTGGCTGTGTTAAATTTAAGGTAAACTTTATGTACAAAATTTGTTGAACTAATTTACAATAAATGATATTCCATTCCATGTATTCAAGTTAGATATATAAAGTCCTAAATATTAATAAATTAATTTGTATTTATTGATATATTTAATTTGATTATTCTTTTTACACGACATATATATATATATATATATATATATATATATATATATATATATACTCGTTCTACTCTTTACCTTCTTATTTTAGAGCCTTTATATAATAATAATCTTATTTTGATCATATTATTTTTATTTTGCAGATTGTGAAGATTTTCAGTCATTTGAAGATGTTCAGACTTTGCAGGACTAGGACCGATTTAGTTGATTTAGTTGTTTAGGGATGATTTTCTTATTGTTATAATGTCATGTGAATTGGTTTAGTTGTTTTCATGTTAGAAATATGTGAATCGGTGTATATATATTTTGGATTAATTACAATGGTATAATTATAATGCATGTTTAGTATATAATCGAAATCGCTTCTTTGTTGAAATAATGAGATTACTGAAATAATGGGATTACGATTGTAAATTATAGGTTTATGGGATAACAATGGTAAATTACAGGTTCATGAAAGAATGCTGCCATAAATGCAGGTTTAGAAATTATAAAAATAATAGGTTTATAAAAAAAAAGCATAAAAAATAAAATAAAAAACGCAACCTACGAAAGCGCTTTTGGAAAAGCGCTCTTATAGGGGGGGCTATCAGAGCGCTTTTTCCAGAAAAAGCGCTCTAATAGGGGGGGATACCAGAGCGCTTTTTCCAGAAAAGCGCTCTTATAGGGGGGGTCTACCAGAGCGCTTTTAGAAGCGCTTTTGTTACCTACGCCAGCGCTGGCTTTCACAGCGCTTTAAAGCGTTTTTAAAGCCCAAAATAAGCGCTTTCGTAGGCCTTCCGTGTTGTAGTGTGTTGTTCTTGTTGTTGAGATTTAATGTTTAAGGATTCTATTGACTTTTTTTGTCGTTGTTATTGGTGTTGTTGTTGATGACGATGATGATGAGGAGGAGGAGGAAGATTTGTAAATTGTCAACAAATTTGGTGCTTTGTAGATTAAAATGAAAAAAAAGCTTAAATTACAATTTTGTAAACAGGACTTTATCCCTCGCTTATTGTTAAAAGTCGAGGTAAAAATAGCGTAGTTTTGAAAATCTAAAAAATACATTTGTTTGGGATCGAACTCATGACCAATGCCACTTTTCTCCTAAGTTATTCAAAAATCGAAGGGTAAAGTGGCAAGTTTTCATGTCGCCATTTGTTACCTCGTCTGTGTAACCAAAATGATATCCCCTTCGCTTCCGAGATGGAATAGGATTATTTGTAGTAGTGCAAGAAAAACAAAAAACTTTGAAAGACACCTATGACCGAGATTGTTTGATGTGATTATTGATATTGTCACACAATTAATTGTAAAACATACCATAATTGTAGTATAATGTTGTTATGTATATTACCACATCAACAATATTAGAGATGATATTTTAAAAATCAGATTAAAATTTAGTCATGAAACTTTTTATTCAAGGTTCAATTGATTTGTTCAATTAGTTAAATCTATGGTTGAAAAATTTATTAAATAAATTAATAATATGAAAATAAATTTAATAAAATACATATTTCAAAAATATATTATACAACATGATCGTAGTTTTCATTTCAACATTTAATTTGAATAAATTAAAGAATTATAATTACATAAGTTAAACCAATTTAAACCAAAATTAAATTAATAGAACATAATATCTATAATAAAATTTAAATATAATTCACAATATCTAAATTAAATATGATAGAATTATCAAAAAATAAATAAAACAATATACTTAATTGAGTAACAACAAACAAATGCAAGTTGAACGACGACAAACAAGTTAAAATTGAATAACAACAAACAATATTAAGTTGAACGAAAACCAATATTGGGTTAGACGATGTAACTATGTTTGAAAGAGACAACTTGACGATGATGGAGCGTGGTTGAAAGGAAAAAAAAACTATAATGAGTAGAACTTAAGGTGTGTTTGTTTCAAGTTATAAAATAACATTCATTAGAATCATATTTCCATGATTATTATTCCATGAAATTATATTCTCATCGATGTGTGTGTGTGTGTGAGAGAATAATAATAGAAAGTTGTAGTTAATTAAATTTATTTTCATGGGAATGTTGGATTCTCACCCTTTAGATATGAGAATAAATATGATAAAAGCCATGTATAAAAAAATTTGTAGGAGTAAAAATTACCTGAAAACAATTTTTAAAAACTTAACATGCGATAGTATTGCATTTTTCGTGTCACATGAGAAATGTTTTAAGTTTTATTACTTACATATTAAAAATTTTAAAAAATATTAAAAAATGACCAATTTAATGCATGTTTTGAATTAGACAGTTTTATAAAATCGACTTTAATTTTTGATTTGAACGGTTTTGAAACGGTTTGATTTGTTTTTTTTCGGTTTTTTATTTTTATTTTGACCCACTAATGTTTTTTTACAAAACTGAACGGATCGGATTCAACTCTAATTTGCAGTCCAACCGATTGAATATGTCAATCCAACCTAATTTTAAAAATAGGCTTAACTGCAACTTTGGTCCCTTTATTTTGTCTTCTTTTTTTTTATTTTGGTCCTCCCATTTTTAAAACCACTATTTTGATCCCCTTGTGAATTTTCTATTGAAAAAGGAATAAAACTAAGGACTAATTTTGCAGAAAAAAGCAAAATAAAGGGACGAAAATTGAATAAAAAACTTAAAAAGAGAACTAAAATGGTAGTTTTTAAAATAGATGATCAAAATCAAGAAAAAGATAAAATAAGAGGACTAAAGTTACAATTAAGTCTTAAAAATATTAATTGTGGATGCGAATGTAATCCAATCTAATTTTAACACCAAAGATTTTAACTTAATTGTTGTTTATTTTATTTTATTTTAAATACTCACCCCTTGTGAAACACCATGTATCTTCCATCAACATCACAAACAATCTGAACATAAACACACCAACATTAAAAAGTTATAAAGTCTTCACCTAGTCATTATACCCTGCCAT